>NC_064282.1:104322370-104327362 GCF_019186545.1 Solanum stenotomum
CACTCTCCTCCTCCTCCTCTTCATTCTCTTCTTCATTCACTTCCTCTTCAACCCACACTTCTCTTTCACTGCAAATCAACCATCCACCTAACCACATTGATCTACCCCTCCTTTTAAATTTTAGTTTTTTATTCAAAGTATTATGATTATTATTTGTGTTATTACGCTTCAAAGAAAAGGTCTAAGTATGGATTAACATGAAGGATGATGGTGGGTATTGAAAAATTTAAAACTTCATTGATAAGTTAGAGAAAGCTTGAAAAATAACAAATGAGTTTTGAATTTGTGAAATTAATTCGAAATTGTAATTGAGATTAGTTGGATTTGTGTTGGTGAACTTATATTTGAATTTCAAGTTAAAGAGTGAAGAGTTTCATCTATTTGACATGAATTTAGTGTTCATTTGTAAGTAAATATGAAGAACATGCTTATCTAAAAAATTTCATGAATTACAAAAGTGGCTTGATTAAAATTTTTAATTTTTAACATATAATTTTTTATGTGTCATTAAAAAATGACATGGAATTTCATGTGTAATCAGTTGTACTTCACGCACACTAGTAAGATGAAAAAAAGGTTTTAAAATGTTGTGTTCTAATGAGTTTAAGAGTTCACTTGACAAATTGACAAGGAGGAGGGTCCAATTTACAAACGGAGTCAAGTACATGGGTCTCCCAGGTCATTCCGCCTTGATAAGTTGAAGGGAGAGAATATAAGGTACTCTAAGCTATAACAATGCTCTCCTACAGGAAAATGATACATCGAAATAATATACTAAAAGACTTGAAACATTGAGAGGAGCGCATATCTAAATTTGAGATTGTTTAGAGGATATTTGAGTTTGCCGGAGATTGAGAAAATTCAACTCGTTGAGGAAGATGAACTGAGCAATATATATATATATATATATATATTATGATACCTTAATATATATACATTACATAACTATTTATACAATATTGATACATTACATATTTATGCGGTTATTTGTTGAGTTTTTTTGTCACATACATGTACGCGCAAGAATCTTGTCATGACCCAAGCCTACACCCTGGACGTAGCCGACACTCGAGAACCATTGATGGTCCCCAAGCGAACCCTCATTCTGGCTGACTACAAGCGGAAGACTAATTCAAACATACAAAACTTAAAAACTGAATAAAAAAAATTCATGAAACTCACAAAGCTTTAACTCAAATGAAAAATTCTGAATAAAAATAAATTATTCAGCTCGCCATAAAATAGACAACTTAATTCTTTAAAACATTTAACAAATTAAATGAATAGACTTCTGAAACTCTACTGTCTATCTATGAAGCCTCTAAATGACAAAGATGGAAGTCGGGACAAGACCCACGGCATCCTAACAACTGATATAACTAAAAGTAAAAGTGGAACCCTCCGAAAGCAAGGAGGCTCACCATAGCTAACTCGAACTCCATGTGGTATCAACGAAGCTCCTGTTGATGACCCTGAATACCTGTATCTGCATCATGAAATGATGCAGGCCAAACTGCTAAGTACGTAGAATGTATGAGCATGTAAGGGGAATTCTAAAGCATAACATAAGCTTGAACTTGATAAAAAAAAGAAACATACTTACCATTTTTCAAACTTACTCAACTCAAGGACACTCAAAACTACTCAAACTTACTCAACTCATAAGTACTCAAGGATAAAATACTCAACTCAGTAATAAGGTTCTCATCTCAGTGAAACTCAACAATAAGGTATTCGACACAATGAAGCACATATCAACTCAAGATTCTCAACTCAAGATACTCAACTCGAAATACTCAACTCAAAATACTCAACTCGAAGGTACTCAACTTAAGATACTCAACTCAAGATACTCAACTCGAAATACTCAACTCATGATACTCAAGGATAAAGCAATAGTAAAAGATGCAATATATATATGGAAAGTTGTAAAACTGAAGATAGCAACTCAATGTATTGAAAAATACAATAATACTTAGTGTACGTATATATAAATACAATATAACTCCGTGGGAGTTTCTCTAACCGACAATCATCACTATGAGCTATGTGATGATACAACGTCTCGCCCACGCTGCCAGAACTGTCCTATACTTTTCCAAGGTATAAGACCTCTCAACTAAGTGGATCCATAGTTTGTGCTAAAAAGCACTAAAGATTCATCTAAAAAGTATGACCCTTTGTACCCACATCGGCTACATGGTTTATGGGGGCTTTGAGTTGTATGAACTCTCCCCTATATCGGTGCTCAATACTACTCCCAAAATATAGGGGAGTAGTTGACTGGACATCTAGGGGTAAAACACTATTTTGGAGCGGGCCGCGAGAGCAGTACCAAATCGAGGCAAACTCTGAATACTAGATATGACCTCAAAATAATAGGGGACAAGGTCGGCTAGTGAGACGATGAAGGATAAGCTTCATCGTCGAGAGAGAAACAACCTTTTTTTATGATTCGAAATTCTCATTGTCAGCTTCCTCTCCTTGTAGGTCGAGCTTCCTTTTCAACCCTCTTACTTCATTCGAGTTATGTTTTAAAAACATAACTTTTTCTATGGTTTGAGATTATTACTCAAAATCTTTCTCTAAAAAGAGATGTTACTAAACTGCTCAAAACTCTTTTGGAAATCTCAATTTCCTCCTCTTTTAAAATGTAAAAACATTTACTCTTGAGAATACTTAGTTTCCATATATCATTATAAGGAAAATGAACTCGACTCTACTCTTTCTCTTATGTCAAGTCTACCAGATCAAATCTCAAGACTAACATCATCACCCTCATGTTACCATTCTTTGGATCATGACACTCATCTCAAATTCAAGCTTAATGTTCATTACTAAACCCGAATATCAATACGATCGCTTGCCTACTATGATATACCTCATTACTTGATCAGTTCTATAACCTTCTAAACATCATGACCCTCTCAAACAAATTATAAGCCTAGCTTAGATCTATCACTTTATGAATACTTTTGCTCTTATATTCGACACTTACACTTGGTCATTACCTACACAATGACACTTCATCAACTATATTCTAGTTGAAATATACTCTAACTCATCTTGACTAGTAATTATTCCTCTTTCTTCTATCATAAACTCTTTACAACATTATTAATGGGTTGATATATATCTAGAACTCTTTTTGAAGACATCACTTACAACTGACTGGGTACACGATTGCAATAACATAATCTGCCCCATCAATATCTCCTTTTCTTAAATTATTGAACCTTTGCATACCTTCCTGTAACTCTGGGCACTTTCACTACTACTGCTCATGATCTCGTAACTCAGGCTACCTCTTTACCTCTTTAGGTGAAAATCTACCCAAGCTCTAAACATACATCCTCATAAGGACCTCAGCTGAAACAAGGCTTATGAAGCAAGTACATCTCACTTTTAGCTTGAACGCGCGATTCATATGAGTATGGGTGCATTCTTCTGAAGCTGAAAACTTATCTCACTCATAGGTTTTTCTCAAGCCCCTCTGTAGTCTCATGACTTCCTCAATACTTTTGCTAAGAATAACTCATCCATAAGGATCTTGGGTTTTTCTTTTCAACCATCTCTAACTTGATGGGTAGTCAAAAAAATCTATGAAGCACACGAGTATGAATAAATCTCTATGAAATAGCTCTATTGCATGATTAAGAGTAGAGCTGTCAAAAAGGGCCGGCCTAGCCCCATTCGGCCCAAGCCTCGTAGGCCAAGGAATTTAAAGGGCTAGGGCAGGCCGACCCTTCATTTGAAAGGGCCTGAAAATGCTCAACCCAACCCAACCCTAAAAGGGGCGAGGGCTGGGGCGGGCTAGCCTTTTTTTTCTTTTCAAACTTATAATTCTATAACATCAAGAAAATGGGAAGATATTCAAATCAAATATGGCAAATAATGATATTGTTTCAATAGCACTAGCAAAAAATCTAGTGTAATTAGCATATATCTCGCATATTAGATATGCGAACGAGATAAGAGAGTGACAAGCAAGATGGGAGGGAAGCGAGGGCGCGAGATTTGTCTATGTATATTAGATACATGCGAATCTACTTGAATAAAGTGTATCTAGAACAAATTAACCTAATTTTGAGTTCATATATTCTGAGATATATGTATTTGGATGTACAAAAATCTGGTAAGATTTATAATACTACAACATAGTGTGTATTTAAATAATTAGATTATATACTAGTATATTATTGCAAGTTACCCTTAAATAAAAAGTTTTGGCCCATGGGCCGACCATGGCCCGGCCCCGATCAAGCCTCAAGGACCAAGGGCTTATAAGCCCTAGTTCTAAATAGACTTGAAAAATTCTATCCCAACCCTACCCCAAATAACGGGTTGGGTCGGGCTGGTCCCATGGACTAAACCCATTTTTATGACTCTAATTAAGAGTATGAAAGAAAGGAAACTTTTCTTAAATGTCTTTAATCCCTCATTTACAGAAGTAGGGCCCTCACAACCATAAAAACGATCCTACTTGACACGACTTCATATACACCCTAGGGCACTTGAACTATGTACTAGGGGTGGCAGGGGGATCGGGTCGGCCCGCCCCGGCCCGCGACAGGTCCGAGAACCGGCCCGCCGGACCCGATCCCGTTTGAAGAACGCGGGATGGGGGATTTCGGGATAGGGGACCGGTACCGGTCCGGTTCACCCATTGGTCCCGGTCGACCCGGCCCGGATGAACCGGCCGGTTCGCGGGATCCCCTAACAATTTTTTTTTTTTTTTTAAAATTCTATCCGTTGGGCAACGGCTAGTGGGCCCCCCCAACGGATATTTTGGCAGTTTTTTCCCCCAACCAACACCCCCTACCACCCCCTACCACCCCTACTTTTAATAATTTACTTTAAACCCTCAAGTTATTATAAATACACTTTAACCCACTTTTAATATTATAAATGCCCCTCTATCCCTTATTATTTCTTACAAAATTATATATTCTCTCATCTATTTTTTATATTCTTTCAAGTCTCAACTCTCAA
>NC_064282.1:104330616-104336399 GCF_019186545.1 Solanum stenotomum
GTCCCCCCAATCCCGGTCCCCCCAAAATCCCCCCAGAACCGTCCCCCGTCCCGTCTCGTCCCCCTTCGTCCCGTCCCCCAGTCCCCGTCCCCGTCCCCTTGCCAGCCTTACTCTGTACTCTGATACCAAGTTTGTCACGACCCGAGCCTACACCTTGGACATGGCCGACACTAAAGAACCATGGTTGGTCCCCAAGTGAACCCTCATCCTGGCTGACTACAAGCGGAAGACTAACTCAAGCATACAAAGCTTAAAAACTGAATAAAAAAATTTCATGAAACTCAAAATACAAATCTTTAAGTCAAATGAAAAACTCTGAATAAAAATAAATTATTCAACTTGACATAAAATAGGTAACTTAAGTCTTTAAAACATTTAACAAATTAAATGAACATACTTCTGAAACTCTATTGTCTATCTATGAAGCATCTAAATGACAAAGATGGAAGTCGGGACAAGACCCACGACATCCTAACAACTGATATAACTGAAAGTAAAAGTGAAACCCTCCGAAAGCAAGGAGGCTAACCATAGCTAACTCGAACTCCATATGATATCAACGAAGCTCCTGTTAATGACCCTGAATACTTGTATCTGCATCATGAAATTATGTAGGCCAAATGGCTCAATACGTGGAATGTACGAGTATGTAGGGGGAATCCTAAAGCATAACATAAGCTTGAACTTGATAAACAAAAAAAGGAACATACTTACCTCTTTTCAAACTTACTCAACTCAAGGAATACTCAAGGATACTTAAAAGTATTCAAACTTACTCAACTCAGAAGTACAAAAGGATAAGATACTCAACTCAGTAATAAGTTCCTTATCTTAGTGAAACTCAACAATAAGGTACTCGACACAATGAAGCACAGATCAACTCAAGATTCTCAACTTAAGATACTCAACTCGAAATACTCAACTCGAAGGTACTCAACTTAAGATACTCAACTCATGATACTCAAGGATAAAGCAATAGTAAAAGATGCAATATATATATATATATGGAAAGCTGTAAAACTGAAGATAGCAACTCAATGTATTGAAAAATACAATAATACTCCGTGTGTATATAAAAATACAATATAACTCTGTGAGAGTTTTCTCTAACCGACAACCATCACTATGAGCTATGTGATGATACAGTGTCTCGCCTACGTTGCTAGAACTGTCCAATACTTTGCAAGGTATAAGACCTCTCAACTAAGTGGATCCACTAGTCTGTGCTAAAAAGCACTAAGGAATCATCTAAAAAGTATGACCCTTTTTGACCCACATCGACTACATGGGTTATGGGGGTTGTGAGTTGTATGAACTCTCCCCTATATAGGTGCTCAATACTACTCCCAAAATATACTTAGCTCATATGTTTTAAAAACATAACTCTTTCTGTGGTTTGAGATTATTGCTCAAAATTTTTCTCTAAAAAGAGATTTTACTAAACTGCTCAAAACTCTTTTGGAAATCTCAATTTCCTCCTCTTTTAAAATGTGAAAACATTTAATCTTGGGAATACTTAGTTCCCATATATCATTTTAAGGAAAATGAACTTGACTCTACTCTTTCTCAACTCAAGTGCTCAAGTCTTAAAACAAGTTTAGAAAAAGTTGTAAAAGACTTCTCAAAATAGGGTTCATGCCGAATGATGGACGTGAACAACTCAATTCAAGGTTTTCAATAACCATACAAAGAACTCGATACTCGAAACTCAACAACTCAGAACTCAAGGACTTCAATGATACTACTCATTTCAAGAATGCTCAACTCATGAAGTTCATGCAGAATTATGGGCATGAACAACTCAACTTAAGGACTCAATGATACTCCTCATCTCAAGATTTCTCGACTTATATGATTCATGCGAAATTATGGGCATGAACTACTCAACTTAAGGACTTCATGTGTAACATGTAATAGTTTCATGATTAGGAATATAATCTCAAAAAGGTTTAAGAACTCAAGACTCAAGACTTAGAATTTGAAGATACTACTCATCTCAAAGATACTCAACTTATGAGGTTCATGCAGAATTATGGGCATGAAACAACTCGACTCGAGGGTCTAAATAACAATATGGAACTCATATATAAGACTATTTTCATTCTCATACTTACTTCCTCAAAACTTAGCTCAAATCGATAGTTGATCTCAAAGGATCCACAATTGAACTCAAAGACTTTCTTGAACTCTACTCTTAACTCTCTCTTGAATGTGAATTATGAATTCAAGAGTTATGGTTCATGATATGAAGGATATCGTGATGATAAAATGGACTCATGAATACATTCTCCTTATTCTCATACTCACTTTCTTGAGTCTTGAAACAAGTTATTAGAAATTGTAGAAGACTCCTTTAAAAGACTCAAAGGAACTTTCTCAAAATGTTCGAAAAAACTCTCAAACTTGACTCTCAATTCTACCTTGAATTTGATTTATGAATTCAAGGTTGTGATTTGTGATAGGAAAGATCTCGTGATGTTTAGGAGTGTTTTTAGATAGTTAAACATGAGAAATGATCAAGAAATCACTGTCTGGAAACAAGTCCGCGACGCGGAAATGTATTTTAATTTTTGGTCGAAGTAATTTTTGAGGCAAAGGGGTCCGCGACCTCTTTGCGACGTGGAGAGAAAAAATATCACTTCTAAGGAATAGGTCCGCGACGCGGACTTGGTACTGGTTTTCTGTCCGACTTTTTCTTCCTCGTTTTTTAACCCCAATTCGCCTAAATTCGATTCTTTTTCTCAATTTCTCTTTAGATTCAAATACCCAATACATGTACACAAGAATCTAATCAAACACAACTCTAAAATCGACACGATTTCCTCAAGAAACTCATCAATCTCATATTAACTCAAGAACGAAAGTCAATTTCAAGAACATCAAACCTTCAACTTTCTAGAACGAAATTAACGCTTAAATTAACATGATTGGAGTGTGGGTGAATAAACCCAACACTATGAAAGCTTACATACCTCAAAGAACTAGGTTCTTGGCGAAATCTTGAATTTCTTGAACGAACGCTTGAAACTTTGAAATTTTTCTCCTCTTGAATCTTCTCTCTAAAACCCTTAACGCTTTTGGGGATGAATGAAACTAATTCTAATCAGTTTAGACTATTAAAACCTTACTAAAAATGCTTAAATCCGATTGGGTAAGGAAAAGACCAAAATACCCCTCATATTTTCGGGTAACTTTCATTAATTGGATAGTCCGACTTCAAATGGGAATATCTTCCTCATACGAGCTTGAAATTTAGAAAACTTGGTAGCGTTGGAAAGATAATTCGAAGACCTTTCATTGGATATCTTATGGGTCACCTAACTCATCTTGTACTGAAGGTTATGGTCATTTTAATTTGACCCAAAACTTAGAAAAACCTAGGAATGACTTGAATGAATTCTCTTTAATTTTTTGGAACTCAATGTGCTATATCTAGTGATCTTAATACTTAAGAAATTTTGAATTCCTTGATAAAATTCTACTCACCACGAAGGATGGTTCAAGTCTTAGTTCAAAAAAATTCTAGGGTGTTACAAATCCCTCATAGAATAAGTCAAAATCCTAGAGCGTGTTTGGATGGGCTTATAACATTTGGCTAGTGTAACATAGGAATTTTAACTTATTACTCTTAAAAGCAAGTGCTTAAATCACTTTTTTATTTTACTCAAAAACTAAAAAATGTTTGACTGCTATTATGATTTAAAAAAACTTAAACTAAAGATGATTGTGTTTGTACAACATGTGCCCGCCACGTGTGTAATTATTTTTTATTTTTTTAAAACTTGATTTTTTAATGGGGTTGGATTGGTTTCAGGTTAGTAGATGGTTCTCCCACCTGTTTATTTAACTTAAAATTCCGCATTAAGGATTTGGGTGTGGTGAGCTATTTTCTAGGAATGAAAATCTTGCACGAATTTGGTGGACTTATTGTAACCCAAAGCAAGTTTGCAATTGATCTTCTTGCTGAATATGACTCCGCTCAATCCCATATTGAAGTTTTTTCCTGATTGTGTGGAACCTTTATAAGATATTGAGATGTAGATTGGGCTAGGATTACAATTGAAAATAAAAATGAAACCTCTCGACATCACTATCTCTTCCTGTTAATGTCTACTGTGACAATCAAGCAATAATCCACATTGCTAAGAACCCCGTGTTTCACGAAAGAATAAACACAATGAACTGGATTGCCACTTCGTTGGAGAGAAATTGTTAGATGGCCTCATTTTCTTGTCATTTGTTCCCCTCTTCACAAATTGTTGATATTTTTACTAGAGACTTATTCATGGTTTCGGCAAGATGGGTGCACGATTACCCACGGCTACACCCCTGAATTCTTTACCAATGCCTTGGATGGGCCACTTCATCATCATTTTCTAGGCAAGTTGAGAGTCCGAACATCGGGCTCCCACTTGATGAGGGGTGTTGACGGTTATGGAAGCTTGAGCTTGAGCTTATCAAAGAGGAAGACAACAGAGCATTCAAAGGAACTGATCTCAAAAGATTCAACTCACATTTGAGAAATGTAGTGTCCCAAGTTTGTTTTTAATAGAGCTAATTTCAAATATATACAATAAAGTAATTAGTTTACAATAGGGAGAAGGCACAAGTACCCCTAGAGTATGATTGAAATTCTAGAGACACACCTTAACTAAACTAAGGTCCTATTACCCCCTGAACTCATTTTATATATAATATTGTACACCTTTTGGCTTATGTGGCACACCCCGTGACTCCACGCAGTTGAGATGCGTGGGATATATTTGGATGCCAGGTAAGTCAAAAAGGTATACAAAATTACAAAAAAAAAAATGAGTTCAGGGGATAATAGGACATTAGTTTAGTTAAGGTGTGTCTCTGAGATTTGGGTCGTAGTCCAGGGAGGTACTTCTACCTTTTCCCGTTTACAATAAATATAGCCATGCTTAATTTACATTAAAAAAAAGGTCAAAAGTCATACGAAGTATATACTGACTATATACTATCCCTTGCCAAATTTCATAGAAAATATACACTAATCATACATTATAGTTTGCCTATACATGAGTTGTAAACTGAATATATACACTCACAAATTTTAATATATATTAACTATACATAAGTACATATACATATTGACTATACATGAAGTATACACTTATCTATTCAATCTTGATCAACTCAAATTATCACTAAACAGTCCCAAAATTTAAAATATGAATTTTTCTCAGTGATTCGAGTCTTTTGATAAATAATTAGCTCGAAATGATTCACCAACTGTAACAACAATGAAGAAGCAGTAACAAGAAGAACCAGAAGATACGAGAAGGCAAGAAGAATAATACAAGACGGGCCAAATTTTGTAAGGCAAAAGTGCGGAATGACTACTTATTTAATATTTAATTTTTTTTAAAGTGGAATATTTTTTGTGTAAGAAATATAACTTAAGAAATATTTTGTCTAATTTACCCTTTTTTAATATTGCCCCATCTCAGTAAGTCTCAAATTTCAAAAAAGACTTTGATCGTCTCATTATTTATTTATTATTATTAGGAATCGTATTAACATTATATTAGGTTTTGTATAAGTTTATATATTGTATGTATATTGTAAGTCTCAAATTTCAAAAAAGACTTTGATCGCCTCATTATTTATTTATTATTGTTAGGAATCGTATTAACATTATATTAGGTTTTGTATAAGTTTATATATTGTATTAGAAGTTCACGTATATTGTTGGGAAAATGCATAAGTACCCCCCCAGCCTATACCCGAAATCCCAGAGACACACCTAACCTTTACTA
>NC_064282.1:104338174-104356490 GCF_019186545.1 Solanum stenotomum
CAAAAATCTGATTTTAAAAATCAATTTTCATTTATTTAATAAATGATTAATCTATTTATGATTTTTTATTATTAATTAATAATATGTAATTAATAAGGAAAAAATGAAAAAAAAAAACGGAAATAGGGGTGTCAATTAAATTTGAATTAATTTAAGATAATTATTAATTAGCATGAATTAAGGAATCTCAAACTAATTAAAAATATTCAGTTTCCTTAATTCACTCTAATTTGTTAAAATTAATTCAAAAATCTGATTTTATCCATTTTTCTTCCACGTTTCTCTCTCTTCAATTTTCTTCCAGAAATTTTGTCACTGGCGACTAATTGAAGTTTTTTTTTTGTTTGAAAAATCCTATTTTTTTTGTGATGGACAACTACGTATCAATATTAATTAAATATGGCGGAAGATGGGATCCTTCAGGTTAGTATTTTTAATTGTTTACTATTTGTATTTGGATTTCAGTGAAATGATAAAAAATGAAACTGTAAATCATATTTTGTAATTTTGTTTTTGTACACCGTCACTATATTGAATGTGATATATTTTTTTGTATAAACAATACGTTTTGTTCATAATACGTATTAACTATTGTGAAATGTATAATATTAGTGATTTTCTGTTTTTGTGATTGTTTTGTGTATTTTTTTTCTTAAAGGATAAAGTAATTGTATATTTATGAATGAATTTAATAGAATTATTGGAAAGAAATTTGTTAGAAAATGTGTTTCGTAAGATGTAAAAAAAGTTATTTGGATTTTTGACGAATTGTATAACAAGTGTTTTAAGTTGGTATTAAATTATAAATTTTAGTGTGTTATATTAGATGTTGTCATTTCTAAAGTAATTAGTGAGTTAGAAATGAATTATTTGGTACGATAAGATATACATATTTGTAATGTATGATTATTGTTGTATGAAATGTATATTAAGAAAGTATGAAAGTTGTATGAAAGCGTGTCCAATAATCTGAAATAAAAGTTATTTGAAATTTTGATGAATTGTATGATAAGTTTTTTAAGGTTGTATTAATTTTGAAATTTTACTATTGACATTTTTGTATAAATTTGTGTGACATTAATGAAGTATTTTCGTAAAAAAAATGCACATATTTGTTGTATGAAATTTGTATTAAAATAGTATGAAAATGTTTGGAATGTACTATTTGAATGATATTTGTATGAAATGTTTTTTGATTGAATATAAAAATTGTTTTGTAATGTTCTGTCTGTCTGAATGATATTTGTATTTCGAATTGTTTGTTTATAATGTGAGACTAATTTATATATTTTTAATGAAATAGGGAATTATGTTGATTTTCAAATGGACGGGGTTTGCTGATGTGAAATTCAAAAGGTCAAAAGTTACCTGTAGTAGATGTCGTCAAGTTGGACATAACAGGAAAACATATTCAAATTATCCTATGCAAAAATAATGAGTTCATTTGTTAAGACTATATATAATTTTTATTTATTTTTGTTGGTTATATTAATGTTTTGGTTTGATATAAAACATAATAATTTTGTGTTTAGCGTACTGGTTATTATTTATACACTGTTCATTCAGTTATCATACAGAATGCATATTGTTATAAATTTAGTGCTTGATATTGTGTTTCAATTTATACACGATTCATTCATTAAGTCCACAAAATTCATACATTTATTACTAAAAATTGTTCCTGATTAAGTATATTGTATATATTAGTAATAATTATAAAAAGTTAATTATGTAATTCATTCCAACACTAGTTTAAGGGTTGGTCATACATATATTAATCATATTTAATTCATGAGAAAATAAGACAAATGTGAAAACAAAATTCATAACATTTGTATATAAAAATCATACCACGATTAATACAATGTCCAAACATTTAATATTAAAGTCATAGTGATAGATTTCATAGTCATAGTGATAGATTTCATACACGTGTCAACTAATGAGTAATCATATAGAAACACACTCATACACTATTCATTCAGTAATCATATAGAATGCATACTGATACAAATTTATTGTTAGATGTAGTATTTATTATTTATACACTATTCATTCATTAATGACACAGCTTGCATATCGTTAATGATAAAAATTGTTCCATATTAAAGATATTGTATATATTAGTGACTAATTTAAGTTGTAGTCGGACATATATAAATCATATTTAATTCAAACGAAAATAAGACAAAATACAACTATAAAAATTATACCATGACTAAATACAAATATCCAACATTTAATATTGAAGTCATAGACATATGCATATAAAATGTATTTCATACACGTTTCATCCATTCGTTATACAAATTAAAAACACGGTGCTACTTTAAAAAATAGTGTATCAAAACTGTATGAAGTTTGTATAATGTTTTTGTCCTGAACTTATAATATCCAAACATAATAGGTTAGTGTATGCCAGTCATCATGTGTACAATTAACAACACAGTGTTATAATTTTTAGAACATTCAAAAGAGAATCAAAAGGTGCAATCAACTATTTTGATAACATATTGTAGTATATATCATCAAATACTTAAACAAAAAAGAATTATCCAAAATTTAAACAGAAAAAAATTATCCAAAAGTTAAAAAAAATAATATGTAATTCTTAACCAGTGAAATTTGTCACTAATATTGACATGAATAATTACATCGTCAACAGTGTCCCATGGAATGTTGGCAAGCAATTTGAAGCCTCTAATGCACTGTCCAACATTGTGGTTGGGGGAGATGGATCTCATGCCGCAATTTGACTCTCTCCACTGTTTCTCAATGTTATTGACCCACGACATAAACCAACAATTAACAGTGTTGTATGATAATGGACTTGAAGAGTAATTAACCTTCTTTCGCAGATAATACATAATGTTATTGACATGCTGTTACCAACAAAATTCGAATCTGAGTCGGAATCAGACTCTGGAGGGGTTTCAACAAGTTTTTTCCCCTTCCTCTGAGGATTGCTGAAGGGATCCTAGTCTGTTGTAGTCCGAGGATCTGATGAAAGAGGAGCCTTTTCACTGGAATAGGCTTGTTGAGATACTAGTTCAAGACCTTCTTTAATCTGTAAGAGAACATGAGAAATAAGAAATCCATCATGAATTTGAAAGGAAATTCCTTCCAACATATAATGTCATTTAACATTAGACTTGCCCCAGCAGACTGGGTAATCAATTTTGATGTTGGACTAGATGAGAAGGAATGGAGAAAGTTTGATAGTGGGTTGTGGGTTTAGTCGTGTGGGAGTGAAGAAACATGTGGGATGGTGGTGTGATCAATGATTGGGGATGGTAACGGTAAACAAGGAAAGGAAATCCCTAAAATTGGGGAACTGAAAATTTTAGTTTTTTTAAAAAGGAAGTAAAATAAAATTAATGATCTATTATTAATTAATAATAAAAAAACTATAAATAGATTAATAATTTATTAAATAAATATAATTTAATTTAAAAATAAAATTAAATTTAACTAATATGTCATAGCCCGTAAATAATCTGTTATAAGCAAGAAATTTTTAAAAGTAGGTTTAAAACCCGTAATATTTACTCTTAAATGTGTCTATGGGGTGATTTTTCCGGTCTATAAATACATTGATATCATACAGTTCATACATACGTTGAAAATAAACAATACAAAGAAAAAACAATTTTCAGAACCCTTCTATTTTTTAGTAGTTGTCACCATATATGCTATATGAATGTGAGATTTTGAATTTAGTTTGAAAGACAAGTAGACTCCTATATTCTCCCATATATTCGAAAGTAAGGGCATATATATATATATATATAAGTATGAGTAGCTAATTAGTGGCGGAGCTAGAAATTTCACGAAGCGGGTCCAAGTGCTAGAGTGAACCTTCTCTTTTTAAAAAGTGAGAAAAATTTGCTACTAGTGGGATTCGAACACATGAACACACTTTAAGTTCGTGTGTCTTTACACTTTCAAGAGCCTGAAACCACTAGGATACATCATATTGTTGTGTCAAGGGTGTTCAAAATATGTTATTTAGCCACTTTTTTTTTTTTATCATTTTACTTATATATACTGTATAATTTTCGGACTCAGGATGTCCAATTGGACACCCTGACATAAGGGTGGCTACGCCACTAATCTAAATATACATAATATTTATTAAATAGGATGTATTAAAATTGAATTTTTTGCTCAAATTATATGATATATAATTGAATAACGACAAAATAAATGTTTATGATGATTGTCACTCCAAAATTTATTACATGCTTACTTTTTCTCGTGATAGTTGTGGACAGTCCACATGAGAGCCTCCTATATCACCGAAACCCGTAGGAGAGGCATCTATCCACTTGGTCGCAAGTACGTTCATCCAGAGGAGAAGATGTATACAACAGTTCTGTCGACATCCGCAAGAGAGACGCTATCTGATTCTTCTACCACGACAGGCAAATCACTTTTGCATCCAAAATATCCAATCTTTTATTAATCTTGTCCGTCCCAGTAGACACCTCTTTACATAATTTAATAACTTTTGAAAGTTTTTCACTCAAATGCATGTTATGATCCGTAGCAATCACGCCGTAGCAACCACAGGCCTTGGTGGTTGTCTACTACTAACAGTTCCATGCATGCTATTAACCACATTCTTTCCATCAATTTTTTTGATCAACTCACATATTCTCTCGTCGACCTCATCTTCCAAATCCTTCCAATTAATCAAATACAGTTTTTATGACTCCACAGTAGTAGGAATCAGAGTAGATGCATTACAACCTATACGAAAATAAATTGTTCAAAAAAAAAACCCACAATAATAAAAGGGAAAACAACACTTTTAGTCCCTGTGTTAAGGCTATTTTCTTATTTTAGTCCTTGTGTTATCTACCTTAGCACTATTAACCTTTAATTATATCAAGTGAGTGATTTTAATCCCTCAACTAACATATCCAAAAAAATTATCAAAGAGTTCACTGCTAAAAGGCACAATTCGGGTATTTAAAAGTTATTGCTTGAGAAATAGAAAACTTTTTTAAAAAATATTCACTGCATAATCTAGTTCTACACAACGAAGAAGTCTCGATATATTTGGTGTGGATATGCAATGGAATTGAGTTCTAAAAGTGGGTTGCAATCCACTCCATCAATTACCTTATAGTAGCTCCAAGCCTCCTATATATCCAGATGGAGCTCTAAAAGATGGGGACGATCCCTGTAGAAAGCCACTTTGGCAGATGACAAATACAAAGTTCAATAGGACCAGTTATTGTAGAAGGTAACAAGCAAATGTTTTCTTGCTCATTTGGATCTGTTGTAAAAATATGCTTGTAAAGTGGTTCAAATCCATTCTCTGCCAATGCCTTGGTTGTCAATTACACAAATGTAAGATTATGAAATTCATTAGTAATTATTTTCTAAGGCTCGTTTATAACTACAAGTCTCAATCAAACGATTAAAACAGAAAAGTAGCTTTGAAAACTACACATATATCTTGCCATTTGGACATGGAAAGTAGCGATTGGGAGATCAATTCAATTAGTCGATTAAAAAGGGATTATAAATTTACTTTCTTTGAATTGTTTGAGTAACTTAGAAATGGCCAAAAGGTGCAGCAATACTTTAATAAATAAAATCCCCATTTATGAATAGAAAAACCTAGCTCAAAATTATGAAAAATCGAGAAGAGACAACGAGAGTTAAATAAATAAGAGCAGCAACATACCATGAATCACAAATACATTGTTGATGTTTCAGTAGATCCAGGTGGATTTCGTCCAAGTGTAGCTTAGATGACTTCGAGTTCGTCAGACAAAGAGACAAGTCTCATGCCTATAAGGCGGGTTTTGTTCAAATGAGCTATCGTTCATCGGTGTGAGGGAGGGAGGGTTAATGCCTATTAAGTTAGTTTTGTTGAAAATGTTGCTCAGATCGATGGGCTTGTTCTTCAAGATAGAGACAGGGAAGACTTGAGCTTGTTCTTCAAAGAGAGAGAATTAAAATGAAATACCCAAATTACCCCTTTTAGCAGTGAACTTTCTGTTGATTTTTTTTTGGATCTATTAGTTTACGGATTAAAATCACTCACTTGATAAAATTGAAGGTTAATAGTGCTAAGTTAGATAACACAAGGGCTAAAATAAGAATATAGCCTTAACACAGGGACTAAAAGTACCGTTTTCCCATAATAAAAACTTCTAAAATGAAAAATTGCACCAAATTTTTTTTTTAAGTATTCACCTTGCTTTTCCATAAAATGAATTAGTTTTTATTATTGCAAATATAATATATTATATTTCAACATTATTTTATTAAATATCTTGATATTTAGCTAAAACTTTGTTTCCTATTATTGTAGGAAGTTTATATGGGATGTGTTGGAAATAAGGTTGCTAATGACAAATATTATGGAGGACACTTTATAAAAATAATAGGATGGATAATTTAAATGGATTAGATTATGTTCATATCAAGGAATTAATAATAGAATGGAGAATTTTAAATGGATTAGCGTATTTTCTTATTAAGGAATTAATGGGGATAAATGGTATACTAAAGTGAAGGGTGATTCAATAAAACATAAAAGCTTTTACTTATAATATTATATTAATGCTAATATGTATATATTAATTAGGATTAGTTTAAACTAATAAGATGATGCTCATTTGTTTGCAATACAATTTGTTGGATGGTGTTGTCTAAAATTGTATATACTTTTATGAAGATGAGAGTAGTTTAATTTAAAATTTTAAAACATTATCAAATATAAATAGAAGGGGGAAATTTCACATATAGCCACTCAAAAATAGCCTAATTACTCTCCATAGCTATAGTTTGATAATTACAATTCGTAACTACATGTTATATGGAGGAGAGGCGAGAGAGACTGGGAGAGAGAGGAGAGAGGCGAGAGAGAGGGGGCAAAGAGTGGGAGAAAGGTGAATTGTATATGCATATAGGTTAGATAATTGTATGTTATACATATGTATTTGTATATATGGCAAGCGAGATTGGGAGAGGGAGGAGAGAGGCGAGCGAGAGAGGGCAGAGAGTGGGAGAGAGGTGAATTGTATATGTATATAGGTTAGATAATTGTATATTATACATATGCATTTGTATTTATGGCAAGCGAGATTGGGAGAGGGAGGAGAGAGGCGAGCAAGATTGGGAGAGGGAGGAGAGAAGTGAGCGAGAGTGGAAGAGGGAGGAGAGAGGCAAGTGAGAGAGGACAATAATTTGAATAATTCGCATCTCGTTTGTATAATTCGCTGGTATGTTTGTATAATTCACGTGTTTTTGTATAATTGAGTAATATAAAGTCTGAAATTATACAAATATAATAAAACTCGAAATAACGAATTGATACAAACATAAACATATGAACTTTAAATAATTATACAAATTACATTATATAAATTATAGTATACAAAATCCGAAAACTACACGTTTATACAAACATTAAAAAGTTATACACAAAAGGATTGAATGTATATGATGACAAAACTAAAAAACCAAAGGAAATCATCGTCATATACAAATACAAACCATCGTATACAAATACAAATCAAACAAAGAATTGTTAGTTGCGAATTATACATATACAAACGTGGCTTATTATACAAACTTGAAGTCGGCCCACGTAATTAATAGTTAATGTTAGTCATGAGTGGTAATTATAGCAAACTATAGCTATGATGAGTAATTAAGTAGTATAAATTTGCTTAACCGCGTAATTTTCTCTTTTTTGAAACGAACTAGAAGGAAAGTAACACAAATAAATTAAAAACGAAGGGAATATTTGTTTCATTTGGGATCTGAATATATAATGGTTCTATTTCGATAGTTGTGGTCCTTCACCCATAATCAAATATCTTGAGTTCGATCTTTGAGGGTGAATTTTTTTTTGTTGGGAGTGTTGTTCCCAAAATGAATTCTACAGGCTACAATAAGCTATTCAAATTTAATCGATTTTCAATGCAAATACTATTGAATGAAAAAAAAAAGTGATAGCTGAATATTTCCCTATATAAATAAAGCCAAGTTTTTGGTTGTCATTGTACCTAATTACTGATGATAAGTATAATTAGAACCATGAAAAGTCAAATATTTTTAGTTCTTTATGATCTATGAACCATATTATTATTATTTATATCTTATAAGTGCCAAAAAAAAACTCAAAATATTAGTATTTTTTTTATTTCACGTTTACTATGCATTTGGCTTAAAATAAAATAAATTCAATTGGTCCGAAATTATTAATAGGTACTTATTTATTTTATCTACCATGAAATTGAAAACTAAATTCAAATTATTTCTTTTTCATTGTTGTGTTTCTGATTTTCATTCCAATCATCAAGCTTTACTTTTTCTTTTCTTTTTATAAATTATTTATGGCGTGATGAATTAATAAATATTTGGGACCTGTCTTGGGTTGAGTTATTCATCATATGTAGTTGGTCTAGTTGAGTATGTTGATTAAAAAAAATGCACCAATTATTCTACTTCTAGTAATTAAAACAAAAATAGTTTGGTGTACGAAATATATTGCGTTAATATGATTTGGAAAGGGTCGTGCATCCTGAGAGATATGATATAAACAACTTACCTAATATAAATATTAGTGGTTATTTTCATGATACAAATCAATAACCTATAAATCACACAGAGATAATTTTATTGTTTCTTCGAGTTCCGATAATAAAAGAAAATATTGTCGGTCAAATATATAGAAGGAGAAGTAAAGCAAGAAGTACAAGAAACGGCTGCATGTGCCAATTGCTTTAGCTTTCAAGAACAAGCTATGGCATGATCATGGTCCTTGCCGTCCTATCTTCCAATAAGAATTCTTTATACAAATAACGGATTGAATAATACTATTTAATTTTTTTCCCGGTGTGTATAAATTATGGAAAAATTCAACAAAAATATGCCATTCCTTTAGTAAATTTTCGATTAGTGGCACACCTTATAGCAAAAAAATTAATTCCTATTTATCTTTGATAGAAAAAGTAAAAGGTAAAGAATAATCAATGTTAGAAATGACTTTTGTCAACCCTTTCTGTATATCGATTAAATAATTGTATTGACTTTATTTGTTTGATCAAATCAAATCGTTATCGTAAAATTGGTCGAATTGACTAAATGTCACTAGGGTATTTTATTGTTAAAATTGAACTATGCTCAGTTTTGACTTCTTCCAAATGTTAAGAGAATGTTACGAATTACGATATCGATCGCTTGATATTTGTTATGATCATATGTAGAGTACTACGTCAATTTTGCATTGTTTATTTAAACTAGAGAGAAAACAATTGTATAGAGTACATTTAAATTGAGTGATGTCATACAACAATTTCATGTAGTTAAAATAATAAAAATAGATCAGCCAACTCGAAATAGAAGAAATGGGACTGATGTAGAGGAAACAAAAATTAAAATGGCGAAAAAATAATAACATTCGCCTCTTCACTCGAACACTAACTAGTTTTTGTTTTATACAAACAAGCATTCTAATTTCCATATACAGTATATTTTAGACGTGAAATGAAATAACCTGGAAAAAAAAGCAAGAGTTGGGGTTTTATACAAAACTATGATTTACTGCTGCAAACTAACAAATCACTTTGCTGCTGGTGTCTAAGAGAGTCTGATGGCCATTTCTTGAAGAAGTGCCCGCTTCTGTGAAGCGTCAATTACTTGATTGGATTCGGCATTCTCAAGCACATCCGCAATTATTGCTGCTGCATGACCTAGAGGTTCTTCTGCTGCTCTCTTCAGCATGAAGGCCTGTAATTCAGCAGCAAGGACACATTTTAGATAATGTAGCAGTTTTGAGAAATTCGACGAGAAAGCCTCCTCAACTTTTGGCTAAAAAGGAAAGACGCAAAGAATATGCAAGTGATGGGATCGACCTGTCCATGATGAGTAATTGTCAATGTACATGGTTGCTGATACCAAGGTTCACCATCTAATTGAACAGGAAATGCAGCAAAAAGATGAATTTTGATCAACTGACCCTGTGCTAGCCTCCGAGCTTTGGAAAGCCCCACCTGTTTGCACGAGCAGTAACCTTATCACAAAGGAGTGAAACTAAAAGGCAGCGGAAGATCAAATAGACAAATCATGCCAGGTTGACATCTAATTTGGCGATACAAGAAGCAAATTGTTGTGTTATTGAATTAATATCTATACATAAGCCAAGAGACGGACACATTTAACCAGGAATAAACTCATTCTTCAAAAATAAAGAGACAAATAACCATCAAAAAGTGCTTTACCCTTAAACATCTGCAAACAAATGCCTAAGTTGAAGCTAGTTTAACACACTAGAAAATTTCCTCAAGAACCATGAAAATTATTTTTGCCACGTTAATGTGTGTAAAATTGTTTCCAACATACCTGAAGCTTCCCAAGATGCCACGTCCCAGAAATGCCAACAACCTCCAGCATCTTATCATGCATCGATTGAGGATCAAAATTGTCATAGTGTTCATCTTCATTCTGCCACAAGTCTACTCCACCCATGTAGCTACCAATATTGGCTACAAGAACACCTTCTGCATCCTAGAGATCAAGTCAAAAAGTCATAACTCGTCATTAAAGATAAATAATCTTTTAGTTACTTAAGTAGTTTCAAGACTGCGATTACTCGCTAAACATCTCTAAGATGAAAACACTGAATCATCCACCAAATTTCCAATATAAACTTTAGCACCTTTCCTCCACGATGGAAGATTTATTAGTAGTATTTTCAGGGAGTTGAATTATACTTTCGCATCTTCTATTAACTATGAAATTTGGAAAAATATAAACTGAAGGAGTCACATATCAAAGCACTAAAAAAAGCAAGCATTCATAGCTCAAATGTATTTTCCACAAGGACAGTTAAGCCTTTCGACACCACCTCGGGAACTTCAATCTCCACACCATCAACCTCCACCCTAACTTGCCATGGAAAATCCGCAAATGTCCAATCCATGATACTCCTGGCACCTTCTCTGGCATAAAGAACTTTGTTCATGAACTGCAACATTGTTGCAAAGAATTTCAGTCACGAATGCATATAAAATAAAAAGATAATGACATGGAATACAACTCAGTAATATATGCCCAAGAATTCCATACAAATGCCACATACAAGACTAATACACAAATGATGCAGTTCACTACATAAAAAGAAAAAAGGAAACTATCATAGGCAGCAAATCTTAACGTAACAAAACGGCATACGCAAAACCACATTATTAGCCAGTACAGGCCTTGACTACCCAGCTCAGTATACAGACAAATAGGGGTGGACTTAGCTTGCTATTATACTCTTGGTGTAGAATTTATTTCATCTTCATGGAGGAGGGTGGATTTGTCTTGCTATTAAACTTTTTCCAGTATATCCTTATTTATTTTAATGTTACACAAAGGAAAGTAGACTGGATGCTCTGCACTTCATCTTAGTTCACCTGGCTTTTATTTTTCACATGATTCATATCATCAAGTGCACCCATTCCAAATTTCAGCCCAATCAAATGATCGACTGCTTCTAATATATCTCGGAGTAACAAAAATATATTGTTCTGGGGTATATCAAGGTTCCATCTTCGGTTTATATTTCGTCGACCAATCCTTCCTAACTCACATCTTTGTTGAAGAATCTCTTCTGTAATTACTTACATAAGGATTCAGAAAATACCGGATCACCACCTAGTCACCTACACAGGCAAATTGTTGATAAAACTCCAAAGTGGCACTTTCTTTTGACCCAAATTTTTTCTCTCCTTATCCCTCAGAAAGGAGAAAAAAAAATTAAGACAGAAAACATTTTCTAGAATTTATCTTAGATCCCATAAAACTGATGATAGAACTAGAATAGATATGCACAGTTTGAGGATCGTTACATTATGGCCTTCCTCTCAATCCTTAAATACTCAATTTATGTCTGAGGCAAGGTTTGAGCCCATGATGTGCACCTAACCCACCCAACACACCCTGCTCTTACCACTAGATCAAATCCCTGGGGACGATAACAACAGAATGACCAATGTAACAAAAGGAGTCTATCCAGAAGAAGCATGAAAAGTTAACTGGTCATCAGCCGGTAACAGTGAATCCTTTTCACAGAACAGGTCTACTCATTCTAACATGCTTTAGAGACAGCAGAGCATACAGAAACATATATATCACCAACCCCTCAAAGGGATTGATAGTAAGAGTGCAAAGTCAGAAGATTTGAAGCTATCAAACAATGTGCTATTCAATAACCCAAGATACTCGGTCATAAGTATCTTCAAAAATCGATGAGTATCACAAGCGTGCAGATATGCTCATAATCCTGACATTGCCAGAGTGTCATATAATGTCAACACACTAAACCAAACAGGGAAGCTTTACAGTTGGCACCATAATACATGAACAGGGAATGTGCACATAGAATTCAGGACTATAAAATAGAAACATCAAGCTGCAGGTTTAACCATTCTGCATCTGAAGTACGCTAGGACCAAGATATTGTGCAATAGAAGTGTTATATCTCGTCTTGACATAGACGAAAAACACTTGATATGACGAGAAAACATCCACCCTAATATAAAATGACAAGAAAACATCTAGGTCTGAGATATTATGGTAGCTACGTCCCACAAATCCAGATTCTTCTTTGAGGAATTCCTTCTTAACCAAAAAAAATCCAAAAAGTGTAGATCTACTTACCTTATTTGAAGATAATGTCATACAGAACCCAGTGGTGGAGCCAGAAATTTCGCCAAGGGTGTTCAACCTTTAAAGAGTCGATAATTTTTTAGCGGAGTGGGTACACAAAACATTTTTTTTTTTCCGATGAGTAGGTGCACAAAAATTTCTGTGTTTTTTTGTTTAAAAAGAGATTTATATTAAAAAATATAGCTAGTGGGGATCGAACCCAGACCCCCATGAGGTGAACGAGTGTGCCTACCGCCAGACCATCTGCCTTTGCTGTGTCAAAGAGTGTTCAATCAATAAATATCCAGATATTAGACTATATTTGCCTATATACCCGATATAATTTTCCGACGAAGGGTGTTCATTTGACCACCCTTACTAGGCTGTAGCTCCACCCCTGAGAGAACCTTAGTAACCAGGTCGACTCCGTGAAATTTAATTGGAAGAGATGACTGTTACAAGCATATAAATTTTCCACAGTAATTCCATATGTGAACAGTTCAATGACTTTCATTTCCACATACAACAGAGGCAACTAATATCAGGAAGAAATATGGTGAAACTACAAAGAAACTGGGTCGCGAAACCCCCTCAACAGGAATAAGAACACTCTGGAACTATAGCATAAACCTAAGCCTACAGTAAAGTTCACTCATGATGTTGTATGAGGATACGTGAAGGTTTATCATCACTAGATCGACTATCATAGCACAAGTTTGAAGCTACAGACGATTCTTTATCAAACCAAATTTGACAACCCAAATTTGTGTTCAGATGCTCTTGTGGAACATAACTTATGGTTTACATGGCAACTAATTTGTTTGTTTTTTTGCAAACCAAAACCAATTTTATCATGATGGTACACATATAAGTTCATCATCACACATATCGACTATCAAAGCAATAGTTGAAAACTATAGGCCTATTTCTTTATCGAACCAAATCCACTAACCCAATTATCATGCTTCACATGATCTTATGGAACATAATCTGCATACCTGATTGTAGAACTTCTCGGGGTTTTCCTCCCTCATATTATGGATTTCTAATGCAACCTTTGCATCACAACCAACCCCTGGAACATCAACAGGGGACACTCATCAAATTTTGCAAGGAAATAATAATAGAGAATAATATTGGAGAAGTGAGACACTGATCATAATATGCTCCAGTGATGCAAATTTAATATATTGTTTGCCGCTTAGAGAAGATCAGTCACCATACCAAGATAGTTGTTCAAGAACTTTGGGGGTTCAAGCAGCTTTCCATGCTGATTTACTATAGAAACTTTCCATCGATCAAGGATAGTTACTGCTGCTTGTTCTATATCATGCAAAAGTGTGCAAAGACCACCTTGTCTCTCAACTGACCCTAAACCACCTCCCCAGGAAAGAACTCGAGCCAAATCATTTCCCGTCCCGGCGGGGAGTATTGCCACCGGTGGAGGAGAAACATAGTTTTGTTTATCTATGGTATCCAATACCCAGCCAACAGTTCCATCACCTCCACAGACAAGAATCCGGAAGTGTGGCACTGTTCTGAAAAGATGCAGACCAACTTCCGGTCCTTCTGTTGAACTCAATTCAACGACCTAAGTAGCATATCCATGGAAAATCACAGATCAAAACACTAGCTCGCTGGAAAATATTCATGAATCTACTTAGAAGTTAATACACATAAAAGGTATTTAAACAGAAAAGATAAGTTGCATCTTTAATGACGTTCTTAAGGCATTATCAAGTCGCATAAAAAGGAAATTAGCAAGCCGGACACACCGAAACCTGGTAAACAGTAATGTAATCATATAATGCCATATTTATTCTTTTTCCTGACAAGATCTACCTCCATTCACCACAAGACCAAGAAAAGAGTTAGCTTTGATTTACAACTATATTAGTAGTATGAAAAATATCTTATGCAGAAAAGTGGATTTCTTTAATGACAAGTTGCATCTTTAATGACGTTCTTAAGGCATTATCAAGTAGCATAAAAAGGAAATTAGCAAGCCGGACACACTGAAACCTGGTAAACAGTAATGTAATCATATAATACCATATTTGTTCCTTCTCCTGACAAGATCTACCTCCATTCACCACAAGACCAAGAAAAGAGTTAGCTTTGATTTACAACTATATTAGTAGTATGAAAAAATATTTTATGCAGAAAAGTGGATTTCTTAGTTATATGTTTAGATAAATCAATCTTTAATAATGAACATTATTAGGTGGCACACAATTTACAATAGTCCATAGAAATGTGTCAAAACACTTTGTAAAGCATGGGGAGAAAAAGAAGACTGCGCATAAAATAAGACTCGTGGGATTTTTTCCAGCAGCTACAGGCTCTCTAAGCCATTTTAAGGACAGAAGAATCAACTAACAGCCTAGGGTGGTAACATTCCCTAAATGTAATTGTTGTGTTGATTGACACATCTCTACACACGGATAAGATAGCAAGTAGTTCATAAGATGGATGCTAAAAGAACACTGACTAGATAAGGAGCTTCACCTCACCTGAACTGGGTTTAATAGAAGATTCAACCGCTGCCTAAGTGAATCTCCTCGTTGAGCTCCACTTTTCTTGTTTATAAAAACTAGCAGAGGTCTGGCATCTGGAGGCAAATCAGTCAATTCATATTTCTGCCCTATTAATTGAGATTCATCCTTCTGATTAGTGGATGAACTCCTCTTGAAGCTGGGTATAGATATCAACTTTTTAACACCACTGTCTTGGTGGTGATCCGCACCCTCTCTATTTACACCACTACTGCAGTTTTCATCTATATTACCATTACCATTCACTTGATGAGAATCAGCAGTGCATTCAGTAGTTGTGTCCCCAACAACATCACCATTGCTTGTCTCTGCAGAGGTCCCACTCTCATGTTTCTCTTTACTGTGCTTATATTTCTTGCTTTGACTTATTATACTAGCACGGACTGAAGAAGCAATTTCATTGGCACCTTGTGTGATAGAACTCAGCAGTCCTCCCCTGTTAAACTCTTTCACATAAAGTGGCGATAGAATAAGCCTTCTGAAAGGACCCAGGTCACATATATCACCTGTTTCATTGAACATATTGGCATGGCAATCAACATGAACTAGGCGCTGACACCACAAGCAACACCATATAGGGGACCCACCAAGAAATGAACTTGGCTCTTCACAGTAGCTGCAGAAATAAGATTCATCAGGTTGATCAGCTACCTCTGTCCAGCGCACTGCCCACTGATGTACCACATGTGGGTATCCAAACATAGATGCACATTTACAATCCTTGTGAGCACTCGATGAGCAACTCAGATGAGCTGCTGCACCACATATGCTGCAACGATTAAAAAATCTTTCTGAAGCAACAATTGGACCAAGAGTCTGAGATGGAGAAATGGACTTCAAACAGACACAGCATTTTAAACTTTTCCCTCGAGAAACGGTCTCCAAAGCCCAAGTATGAGGAGCCGCAGGGACCTTATTCCTTGTTTTGGGGTTTTTCTTGGACCTGGCTATGGCTTTCATCCAACTACCATTTATGTTCCTTCTCCACTGGAAAGCTGTGTAAAATATAGTTAAAATTCCTACTAAACCAGCAATGAAACAGGAAAGAATAAACAGAGGGGATTCTGCCATCTCAGAAGGATTTTTGCTGATCCAGCTAAGAAGTGGAAACTCTGATTCTCTATAATCTTCCATTTTGGAATTCTATATTTTCATACTTTATACACAATTACACATATGCTAGTATAAATCTGAACCTAGATGAGCATTAGGCTACGAATAATAGCATCATGCACCTCCTTAACACTACCACAATCTAAAGCCATGCTGGCGTTAGTTTCCTCTGCCGAGTTTCATTTTTCCCCAATGATGCCAAACATATTAGCTTTTACTATTAAGTATAAGCAACCAACGACAACACTTGGAAACCTTTGTCCACAGATGATGATACTTCAATTCAACACATCCTTGGAATCCTGCTTAAGTTCTTTTAGACCCCTGAAGGGCCCTAAACCTTTGAATCAACACAACAAGAAACAAAAAATAACCTGCAAAAGTAAAGAAAAACATTTATATCAGACAGTACCCAGAAACATTCCACTAAACCTTAGCTGAGATCATGTAACATTAGCATAATTCTGGCCAAGGGAAAAAACTAAAACATGAAATACATATACCAAATATTAACCAGAAAGTAAAACTATTACTATACTGCATAGCTCCCAAGGGTGTAGTCTAGTAAAGTGGATTGAAAACCATGAGTTCTCATGTTCAAATGTAGCATAGACAAAAATACTAGGTGATTTCTTCCTACGTCTCCTAACATTTTATTCATTTTTTATGACCGTAGTGTCCGGGCCAGCTTTTGTGCACCTCGACTAATTAATTACACAGATATCTTGTGTAACTAATCGATTTGGCGTCCAAACACCAGAGTCACAAGGGAAAAAAAAAACTATTATACCGCATAGACTATTACAAGTAATCTTTTGCACAAGAGATTGCATTTCACAACTATCATTAGCATTGAAGCAAAAACGCTGAACTTGCTTCTCGAGCTAATTGGTTGATCAGAGAAAAAGCAGATTGGTGTAGCGAATCGATAAAACAATTTCCGACGAAATTCCTTAGAAATGATGGA
Source organism: Solanum stenotomum (assembly GCF_019186545.1). Taxonomy (NCBI): domain Eukaryota; kingdom Viridiplantae; phylum Streptophyta; class Magnoliopsida; order Solanales; family Solanaceae; genus Solanum; species Solanum stenotomum. The sequence goes on from NC_064282.1 coordinate 104,355,473, forward strand.
AAATCAAACCAAAAAGTAGTTATACTGATATATTATGAACGAACCGAGAATCAGGAAATGGCTCAAAACGAAGAAAGTAACGTGATCATATATAACTCATAGTTCGTCAATAACATGTCAATCAATTCAGCAAAACCATAACAAATTGGTAGTTAACAACCTCTTACCGAATTAATTAACAAAATTTGAAAGAGAATTGAATTAGCGTCGTGCTCTGTTTGTTCCTCTGAACAAAATCGTAGCTGCAAAACCCTAGGCGTTTGAAGGAAAAATGGAGAATCGGAGTCCAAATCTCTTTTTGCTTTAATCAAATGTAGAATTCAGTCCTCCTTTTTAATTTTGATTCGGTTATTAATTAAGTGTTAGGCAACCAACGGCTTAATTATGAATTTTATTATTTTATTATTATTATACAAGTTTCTAGAGTGTCCTTATGTATATTCCTAATCCTACCTCTAGAGCAGGGGGCGATGCATCGGAGATCCACAGGTCTACACGTGGATTCTCTCAGAGTGTGAGTGTGTCGACACTGGAGGGCCCATGTTCGAATTGGGCCCTTGCTCTGTGGATTTATACTGAAGCAACACGTTGGGGACACGGTACTCATCACCTATGCCCATTGCATTTTTTTTAAAAAAAAAATCGTTTTCTAATTAAATCTTCAATTTCAATAAAACCAGTGATTTGACCCAAAAAACAAAAAGATATTTCAATTAACAAAATAAGGTTTGGATAAGTATACAATTGCTTGTGGCACAATCTTCAACTGTGGGATAAGTTATTTTAAACTTGGCAATTAAATGAGAAATCAAAATTTCATGCCTGAATTATATTTTTAATTTCAGCACTATTTTTTTAATGTTTCGTATCAAACAATCCTAAAGGTCGTTTGATTGGGAATAAACCATTTTGGATTAACTATCTCGGACTAAATTATTTACGAATAAGTTATATCAGGATAAGATATTGCATAATGTATATGAAATAACTTATCTCATCACTAAGATATAGATGGTGA
>NC_064282.1:104356515-104397323 GCF_019186545.1 Solanum stenotomum
AGGACAATACCCTATATGTTCTTTTATGTCTTTTTAGTATTGTTTAAGTTGTGTATGGGATTGGTCCCTAATTTTGTACTCTAAAGTATTAGATGGTTTTGAGACATCATGTATAAAGTCTAGAAAGTCTTCCGCTTGCTATTGTTTTTTTTTTGAAATGTTTTCTTGGTAAAGAAAGTTTTTAATTCCTTATGAGTTTAATGTCTATGCGATGAATGAATGCTAAGAGGCTTGTATTAGACCTCTTCGAGGTCGAGTACGCCGGTTACGACTAGGGGGTGATCCCGGGTCGTGACAATAGGTTAGATAATTGTATATTATACCTATGTATTTGTATATTCTGGCGAATTATACATATACAAACGTGGCTAATTATACAAACTCGAAATCAGCCCACGTAATTAATGTATAATGTTAGTCGTGAGTGGTAATTATAGCAAACTATAACTATGATGAGTAATTAAGTAATATAAGTTTACTTAACTGCGTAATTTTCCCTAAATAGAAGAAGGGTTTTTTTTATATTTCTTTTATTATTTCAATGTAAACAAAACCACTAAGCTCACCATTAATAAATCAGAAGAGGGTCATATTTACCCTTTTACTCACACAAGTAAATTATATTTGTTATTTGTTATACTTTCTCAACATATTTGTCTTTTTCATGCAACTTTAGGATCATATTTGTCATTGTACTCTAAAAATGATCATATTTACCCTTACAACATTAAATCTCCACATTCTCAATATATTTGCCCTTTTCTTCCCATTTTAGGTTCATATTTGCCCTTATACTCTCAAAAAAAGGTAATATCCACCCCTACAACGTTACGTCTGCACGTCCTCAATATATTTGTCCTTTTCTTCCAACTTTGAGGCCATATTTACTCTTATACTCTACAACAACAACAACAACAACAACATACCCAGTGAAATCCCACTAGGTGGGGTCTGGGGAGGGTAGAGTGTACGCAGACCTTACCACTACCTCGAGGAGGTAGAGAGGCTCTAAAAAATTATAATTATTCCTACTGCGTTTAAACATCATGTCTTACCTTAATTCTCTCATGTGGATCCTTCGAAACATATTATTTCTCAATTAATTTACTAACTTGTTTAAACTCTTTTAATCTTGTCACATTAAAAAATTAAAACTCAAAAACATCATTTTTTATCGATGGTGGAAACGATTTCACCACTCAAATCTCATCCAAATCAAAATCCAACTTCTTTTATTGTGATAGACAAGGGCGGATCTATGTGTATGGGTGGGCGGTGTGCCACACCACCCAGTGACCTCAGTTAAAACTTTGTATATGTATACGTATAACAAAGTGGTTATATATTAAGCGTGTCACCCATGAACCAAAATTGCTAGTGGTGCGACTGGTAAACGATAGAGGGTGTGTTTGGTATGAATGAAATGTTTTCCATGGAAAATGTTTTTGTAACACCCAAAAATTTCTAAGCTAAGACCCAAACTATTCTTCATTTACATGTAGGGTCGTATCGAGTGATTCCTAAATTGTCCATATGTATAAAGGTAAATTCTTTAGTGTGGGAATGATTTTGGATATCAATTAAGGTCACTAGAATCTCCTAGCACAAAGTTGAGTTGAAAGTTTCCTTATCAATTAAGTTTTGATGTAAGCTTCTATCTCTTAGAATATAAAGAGTTACGTGGCCCATAAATAATTAAATTAAAGGTATTTGAATCTTCTTTCCAACGCCACCAGTTTTGCGTCAATCTGAGTTTCGAGTAGAAAGTTATGATTATTTTAGTAACCTGATGCAGTGCAGTGACGTATTAGCCGACGGAAAAACATTAAAAAGGGTTGTTGTGTCTTTTTACCTCTAAGAAAATCCTAAACGAATTTCTTGACTAACTAAAGGCCCAAATCAATCATATTTTCATCTCTTAATCCCTCATTCTCTTCTCTCTCAAACCCTAAGGTAAAACCCTAAGGAAAAATCAAAGTAGAAGATTTCCATTCAATATTCTTTCAATCTTTTTCAAGATTCTTTTTCAGGGTAAGTCCTTCTCCATGAATTCCATTCTTTCCGATTCAAATTCCTCCATACAATTATGAATCACTAATGAAAAATATAAATTCTTGGCCATAGAAATTTCAAGAAACTAATTCAAGAATCTCAAGAAAGGTTTTCTTGAATGTTCTCCTTCAAGCTAGGGTTTCAAGGCTTCTAATCGAGTTCTTTTTCAAGATTCTTCATAACCCTGTTCTTTCAGGTATGTAATGTTATCATAGTGTTGGACTAGCTCGTCCTCTCGCCCTACATCTACTTTCAAATTAGTAAAAGAGTAATCTAGGTTTCTATTCTTAGATTTGAGTATTCTTGAGATGAGTTGATTTTGAGTTCTTGAGTTCCTGATTCTTTTTTGAAATTCTATTCCTAATTATTGAATTGCTATATGTTATGCATTAAGATTCTTGAGTTGATTCGTTCATGTCTATATTTCAGCATGAACCCTATGAATTGAGTATTCTTGAGATGAGTAGTATCGTTGAGTTCTGAGTATTGAGTTTTCTATATTGTTATTGAGATCCTTGAGTTGATTCGTTCATGTCAATATTTCAGCGTGAACCCTATTTTGAGTTATAAATTTTGAGAATCTCTTAAAGTCAAAATTTGTGTTTTAAACTAATTGCTTTGAGAAAGCAAAAGATGAGTTTTAAGAAAGAGTTTTAAAACATGATTAGTATGACAGTCGAGTATGCCATCAATGTTTAATCAGTATGGTATCTAGATATGCCATCAATATCTATGCAGTATGACTTCCCGAGTCATCATTGATCAGATCACAATATGATTTTTGTTATAGTTTTGACAAAAGTTTTCAAATATGAATTGAGTAAGAGTATAAGGGAACTAAGTATTTCCAAATGTATCAATTTTTACATTGAGAAAAGAGAAATTTTGATTTGTAAATGAGTTAATGAGTTCAAAGATATTTCACAGTAGTTACCTCTTTTAAGAGGATATTTTGAGTAATTACCTCAAACTATAGAAAGAGTATGTTTTATACATTTGAGCATGAGTATATATTATTAGGAGTAGTATTGAGCACCGATATGGGGATGAGTTTAGAAAACTCAAAATCCTCATAAACCATGTATGCCAACATGAGTAAAGGATCATATTTTTTAGATGAATCCTTATTGCCTAGTGGGATCCACTTAGTTGAGGTGTTTTATACCCCGGCAAGGTATAAGACAGTTTTGGCAGCGTGGGTGAGATGTTGTATCATCACGGAACTCATAGTGATGGTTGTCGGTTAGAGAATCTCCCAAATTGAGTTAAAAGTGTATTTTATTATATCACTTAATATGTTGAGTTCAGAGATGAGTAGGTATTTTGTTAAGTTTTAATGATTTCACTTCTTTATTTCTTTACATTCAGGTGAGTTTATGTTTTATCTAATGCAGTCTTATCAGTTCAGTTATTTGTTAATCAACTATATTACATACTCGTACATTCAATGTACTGCATCTTTTAATGATGCAAAATACAGGTTCTTAGGATCCTCAACAAGAGTCCGTTGAGATCACTTCATCCGCTCGTTAGCTTTTGAGTAAGACCTCCTATCTCTGAAGGACTCCAGTTTTATGAGTTGTGAATAGTAGTTCTTTTGAAGAGTCGTGGGTCTTGGGGACCATCAATGATTCTCGAGTGTCGGTCACGTCCAGGGTAAACAAATGGATTTCTGACTTATTTTCTCATGTTTGGTTGGTGAATAAAAAATATTTTCTGTAAAATAATTTTTAGTGTTTGGTTTGTGAATGTAAAACATTTTAAAGAAAATATCTTTTAACTTTTACTAAAGAGTAGAAAATAACAAAGTTTTGCTAGCGTGGACAATTTTGCTAGTAACGAAGTTAATGACGGTCCCAATTTTAGTTTGGTAGTTTCACAAGATCAACCTGAAGAACAAGTTGGCATAGATGTTAATCAAAACAAATGAGACAATACATGTTCAGAAAAAGTGTTGTAAAGGTAAGAAAAGATTACAGAGTTAAATGATATGTAAATATTGAAAAGAAGACGCATTGATATTGCATCTAGTTCTAAGAAATTCGTTTATAGTGATGATGATTTTAAGGATTTACCTCCTCTATTTTAGTCAAATAAATTGAAAAATAAAGTTGTGCTGGAGAAGAAGAAACCAGGGAAGGATACAAAGAAATGAAAACGATTGCCCAACAATCTGATTCAAATCTTCAAACAACTTTACGAATATGAAAAAATGCAGCTAATGAACTAGTTAATGATTTGTAAGTTGAATTAAACTTGAAACAAATAATGAATTATAAGTCATGCAATCCAATTCAAACTTTTGAACCTTTCAAATTTTGAACTCTCTATTCTAAATTGATATATTCTATCATCACTGAATGAGAAACATACCTAATGAAAGACCAGACAATGATTTGAGATTTAAATTACAAATTAAAGCATGCAATCTAATTCAAACCTTCAAACAACTTTACGAATGTGAATAAATCCAACTAATGAACTGGTTATTGATTTGTAGGTTGAATTAAACTTGAAAAAACATAATGAATTAGGTGTGTTATCTAATTCAAACCTTCAAACATTTCAAAACTTCAAACTCTCTACTTAAAATTGATTAATCTATCATCACTGAATTCGACAATAACTGACGCTGAATTCCAAAAACTTAGAGTATTAGTGTTGTATAAAGTGACGGTTGAGAAGCTAGGAAGGTAATTATAGCCCTAATTGTGCAGAAAATTGCGAGTGAAAGCGGCAAGAGAAACATTGAGAGAGAGTTACGGGTGAGAAATTTAAATGGAAAGAACCAAATTTCTATGTATGGTTAAAAGAATTATGTTGATACATGTTGTAAATATTTTTTAAATAGTGCACACTTAGGTAATTTACCTTTTCTAATTTATTTATTTTCTTTAGCCTATGGAACGGCCCAAACGACATTGCTAAAGCCATAGAAGCTAGAGGGTTTATTTAGATGGGTTAAAAAGTTCTATTATTAAATAAACTCTTAAAATATTAACTCAGCCCTATCAATCATAGGTTGGTCATCCTGGTTCAATGGATCTAGCCCTTATTGACGATTCTACATTCTATCATTAAGAAATATTTAATGAAAAGATATCAATAAAGTTAAAGGAAATTATGGAAAAAATTCATTTTATTTTGTTTTTCATTAATAAAATCACTCAACTTGTATTTTATATCTCTCAAAAAAATCATGTGAGCAAAGAGAACCACATCAAATTTGATCAAGATTAGCCTATACAAACCATATTAATTAGCACCATACCACGATTTAAATTTTGTTGAATAAAAAACACATATTTCATCACATTCACATTCAATGGTTCTGGTAGAGTGGTGAAAGTGATCTTGGATTATCATGAGTGACTCTTCTCATAATATTTCCTTAAGACTAGACAATTTATGAAATATGACTCTCTGATCGATTTTGTGGCAATTCTTCATGTCCTATTAAAGAAATACAAGCAAACTAGGATATATTGAAATATATATATATGACCATCACCAAATTGACAGTTAAGTCTAAACACAAATTCCATCATGTGAACGATAAATTGTAGTATAAAGACAACTAACTTAATGTAATGCTCTTTTTATTTTTTGGTTAAATTTTGGACTCAGGATCCATATTATTAAAATACCCTAAATGGGCCACTATTACATAAAAAAAGGAAAAACTACTTATCTAAACATACTTCACTATCATATATACTTATTTTACCTCTAGTTTAAAACAATTACATATAATATCACTTTTAATAATTATATCATATATTTTAAAAAATTTAATCAGTTATACAAGTTCCTTAAATATGGTGTTGAATAATTATCTTAAAATTCAAATTCCTTAATTTATGGTTGATTAGCAATTCAAATTTTCTCTCACGTCATCCCCTCTCCCCTAATTTATCGTCACTCCAAATGATCAACCTACTCTCTCTCCTAATCCTTCCACTCCTATCGCATCCCAAAATACTCTCGGTACAATGATGACTCCTCCACTGGAGCAGAAGAATGCATCAATGGGCGTGTCTTCTCTAAGACTATCAACATGCGGAAGTCTAATATCTAATTAATTATAACTTGAAGAATCAAACTTTTGTATGATATTGGACTGATTTGACAGCAAAATACTTATTATTTTCTTACTTGCCACTTTTTCTATTGCCAAAGATGAGAGAGACGAAGGGGAAAGGGAAGAGAGATGGTGGTAAAAATATGTATCTAGTTAGTTGTATGTGTATATACATGTATCTAATTAAAAATTTGTGTAGCTCATAAAGTGTACACGTATCTGAACTAAGATTATGTACCTATAAGAAAAAAATTCTGATGCTCAAAAAAATGAGAAGAAATTTATTATTTTTTTGAAATTTTTGGGAGAGGAAATTTATGGAAGAATTGGAGAAGAAATTAATAGGAAAACGCGTGATTTCCTCCTAAATTGATGTGTTTACGTTACTTTCCATATTTAGATACATATAATTATATATATCTACTTAGCATGTATCCGAGATACATGTATCTAAACTACCTTTTATATTTAGATACATATAATTAGATGTATCTGCATAGCATGTATCTGAGATACATGTATCTAAACGTGTTATGTACATGTATCTGAAACCAAAATATGGTAGAAATTGTAATATCGAAAACTCACGGGAAGAGAGGTAACTATCTCCTAAACTAGTGGGATTTATGTTGTTTGCCCTAAAAAAAAAAGGGGTCCTGGTAGGCCCAAAAGTGACCAGACCAGGTACATTTAAAAAGAACAACCCTTTATTAGAGTTTCCTAAATGGTTTGCCTCTTTCCTCTTCTCATCACTTCCTTGTTTCCCTCACTGCCTTGGAGCCTTGAAATGTTCTCATCAAGCTTGTATGAATTGTTGATATCAGCTGTCAAAGGTTAGTGTTTCTTCCTTTTTCCTTTGATTTCTCCGATCTTCTCTCCTGAATTTGCTTTGTATCAGGTGTGCTGTCCGGTTGGAATGACTGAGTTCCTGATGAACTTATTAGAGAGTATGGCCTGTCCTTCCAGCTTTGGAGCTCTTGTGTAAGTGCACTGCTCCCTTCCATTGATTCTTCTTGTTTTTCTTGTGTGCTGACTATGACCCCCTGGTCCTGCAGTGGAAGCCGAAAACGAGAAAAAATCTCCTGAGCTTCATTCTCAAGATTTCCTAGCTGTGTGCTTACAACAATATCAGATTTGGCCTATTTTCTCTCGCTTTTTGCTGGTCCTTGTAGAAATTTTTGCTGGCTATCATAGCTTAGACTTAGGATTAGTTCCCCTACAGCTCTTTTGCACCCTTTAAGACTAGTATCTGTGTTGTACATAAAGTTGTGGAACTCTGTGTCTTCACTGTAACTAAGCATGTTGTCCGTTATTGTCAATAATGATTCTCCTTGTTTTGATACAAACAGATGGGATCTGATGCTTGTCTATATTAAGAATCTTTCTTCCCATGCTAGGTAACTGATTAAAATTTAGAAAAACCTATTTTTCCTCTTTGTTAATTGCTGAATTTGCTACATAGTCTGCTAGCTGATTAGCTTCTCTGAATATATGGTGCACATGCACATTGATTTGAGTAACCATATGATGTATGTCTTCCATTTTTTCCACTAACCCCCATGGAATTCTCCAATTCTTTGTAATCATGTGCTTTAAAACTAATGAAGCTGTCTCCAACTAAACATAATTAAAACTCTGCCTGATGTAATAAGACAGAGCTTCCCATACTGCTCTTACCTCAGCCTCCATGTTTGTGGCCTCCCCTATATTCTTTGCCTCTGCATATAACAAATCTCCACTTCTATTTCCTTTACAATAACCAAAAGCACTTTGCCCAGGGTTGCCTTTACTAGCTCCATCCGTGTTGCAAGTAATCCAACCCTCTCTTGGCACCATCCATCTTACTAAAAGATAATGTATGTTGGGCTTGTATTTCTGCAGTTTATCCACCATTTCAGACCATTGATGTGGTAACCTTTTAATCCATGGAAATTTGACCCTTATCAAACGATGTATTGTCAATTGACATTTATAATACATATATCTATATGAAGTCTCTTTTCCATGTCTTATATGTAACATCCGGTAATTTGAAATACCTAGGAAGAGGCTTAAAAATTGAAAATAGTCATTTTTGGAAAGAATTTAAAATTTTGGAAATTTGGCTAAAGTATGGGAAAAAGTGAGTTTTTGGCCAACTTTGAGCGGTCATAACTCCTATATCAGGATGAGTTAGGAGTAGTTCCAGTTATGGTTGTGAATCTTGTGGAATGATCTTTCCAACGCCACCAAGTTTGCTTGATTCCGAGTTCGTATGAACGAGTTATGACCATTGAAAATTGGGCAGTTGGCAGGGAATCCGTCCGGAAATTTTAAGGGCATTTTGGTCTTTTCCCTAGCTATTTCTTTTGGGATTATATTGTGTGTTAGGCTGATTTTGGATCATTTTTATCCCATTTTAAAGAGAGAAAGTTAGGGTTCTTGAGAGTGAGGAAGAGAAGAAGAAGAGAAGAAGAGGAGAAAGAGGAGATCAACAAGTTTTCGTCGTGGATTTATCGTCGGGGGTGATCCCTATCAAGGTATGTGAGTTCTTTGTGTGGGTTGATCCTTTCCCCCACACATCAAGCTCATTTTATGATTTGAGAAAAGATTGGATTTGTTGTTGAAGTTGTTAGTTGTTGTTGATGTTGTTAGTTGTTGTTGTTGAAGTTATTGTTGGTTGTGGGACATGATTGGGTTGTGTATTTGAGTTGTAATCTATTGTATGTTGAGAGACTGATGATCCTTAGTGTTTGGGGTTAAATCCATTGAAGTAAGGATGGTTTAGAGTTGAAGAAAAATGGGAGAAAGTCGAGTTTTTTGGGGAAGGGACTGGCGCGTCGCGCCTGCCAACGCGCCCCAAAGGGGACTCTGAGGTCCAGCCCTTGGGGCAGTGTGCCACTCAGAGCGCCAGCAGGTGATTTCTAACCTTCAAGGGCTGGTGCTCCGCGCCTTGCAGAGCGCCAAGGACGCCATGTTCCCCCATTCTTTCCATGCTTTCTCATTCATGTTCCTAGGTGTTATACCTATGTTCCCTATTTGTTTCCAACACTCTAATGTACATTTAAACTTCCCGAACTCATCTATAAACGTGTGATTATATGTCTTGAATCCATAATCCAATTCAAGGCGAGTTAGGATCAAAGTTAAGGGAAGTTAGAGTCAAGTCAAGCAAGGTTCAAGAGCAGGTTCAAGTAAGTTTTTAAAGTTACTCAAGAGTCTTTATTGAACGTTTTAACTTCATTTAAGGCTCAAGTTTCCCGTCAGGTTAAGTCAAGAGTTTCAAGTTCAGTTAAGAGTTTCAAGTTGAGTAAAGAGTTTAAAGTTGAGTTCATTCTCAAAGTTATTAGGGAACTATGTATTCCCAAAGAAGTTTTAAAGAAATGTTTTTACATTTAAACAAGGTTGGAAACTGAGATTTCCAAAAGAGCCTTCGGGCTAGTTTTTGAGTAATTATCTCATATCAGCAGGAAGAAATATGTTTTAAAAACATAAGAGCCAGTACATTTTTGGGAGTAGTATCGAGCACCGAATTGGGGGAGCGTTCAAAGAACCCACAGCCCCCATAGAACCATGTTAGCCACCATGGGTAGAAAAGGATCATACTTTTTAGATGAATCCTTTTCAGATTAGACTAGTGGATCCATTAGGCAGTTCAGGTCTTATACCTTTGGCCNCGGGTATAAGATGCTCTGGCAGTGTGAGGCCGATCGTTGTATCATCACTATAGCTCTCATGTGATGGTTGTCGGTTAGAGAAACTCCCACAACAGTTATTGTATTTTCATACACAGAAGCTATTGTATTTTTATATACATCGGTTCATTGTATTTCTATATACATTTCAGGCTTATTGTATCTTTGTATACACACAGAGTTTATAGCATGATTTAAACAGTCTTTCTTTATATCGCACTTGTTTTAAATTGCCTTATATTGAAAGAAGTCAGTCAGGTTGAGTTGAGTTGAGCCAGGTAAGCTATTCAGTTTCTTCCAGATTTCCTTCTTGCCTTTGTTGCTTAGTTTTCCAGCTCACATACTCGTACATTTCATGTACTGATGCCAGTTGACCTGCATCTTATTATGATGCAGATACAGGTTCCCCGGATCAGCATCCTGCACGTCGTTGATCCAGCTGAGCACTCCAGAGTCAGTGGTGAGCCTCCTTGCATTCCAGAGGACTCAATTAGTTTGTGTTCTTTGTTTTGTTTTGTTAGGATGTTGCGGGGTCTATCCCAACATCTATCTCAGTATTTGTAGAGGCTTCATAGACAGTCAATCAGTTAGTTTTGAGTCTCTTATATATGTAAATATCCTATTTTGAGACTCGAGGTGCCTTGTTGGCCAGATTTGTATCAGTTAAGTTGTCTCATGACTTTGCTTTGCATGAAGTTATTCCGCTGAGTTAAGAAAGCCAGGCCAAGGGTTCGCTTGGGGCCAGCAATGGTCTCCGAGTGTCGGTCCCGCCCAGGGTGTAGGCTCGGGGCGTGACATTATATTATTTCTCCTTTTCCATAGTTCCCACATTATGATTGTTGGGACTGCCTTTAATATTTGATCTAGCTTGTTTGACATCTTATGCTCCCACCACCTGAAAATAAGTTGCTTTAAATTTAATCCAATTATGTTGATACCTACACAAGAAGCAAACTGCCTCCATAGCTTTTGGGCTATGGGAGCTGTTAGTAATAAATGAGTCATAGTCTCCATATGTCCCTCTTCACAATAGTAACATTTAGACACCAACTGCAACCTCATCTTCTTGAGGTTATCATATGTTGTTCAATACTACTCCCAAAATATACTTTAGCTCATAAGTGTTTTAAACACATCTTTCTTTAGTTTGAGATAATTGCTCAAAGCTTAGCCCAAAGGCTCTCTTGGAAAACATAGATCTTTTCTTACTCAAATGTAAAAACATTTACAAACTTCTTTGGGAATACTTAGTTCCCTAATAACTTTTGAGAAATGAACTCAACTTTATACTCTTGGCTTAACTTGAAACTTGAGCCTTAAAACGAAGTTAAAACGTTCAATAAAGACTCTTGAAAACTTTAAAGACTTGCTTTGACTTGCTTCTTAACTTCTAGACTTGACTCTAACTTCACTTGACTTTGATCCTAACTTTCCTCGAATTGGATTATGAATTCAAGGGTAATGATCTTATGTTTATGGATGAGTTCGCGATGTTTAGATGTACTTTAGAGTGTTGAAAACAACTATAAAACATAGGTACATTACCAAGGAACATGCATGAAAAAGTGGGGAATGAATGGGGAGAACAGGTGTCCCTGGCGCTCTGAGAGGCGCGGGGCGCCAGCCCTCAAAGTTCAGAAGGCCTGATGGGGTGCACTGGCTGGCGCGGCGCCCCAAGGGTGAAAGTTCAGAACCCCTTTTGGGGGGCGCTGGCTGGCGCAACGCGCCGCCCCTTTCCCTAGAAAACTCGACTTTTCTCCTTCATTCCTCCAACTCTAAACCCTCTCAACCTCAAAGGTTCCAACCCCAAATACTTAGAATCATAAAAACCCTCAATATGCAATAGATTCAACTCGGAATTACAACCAAAAACATGAACCAAGACAATAAGAAACTTCAACACAACACAACCACAAGAATCCAACAAAACACACCCAATCTTTTCCTTGAAATAATTAAAACTAGTTTGATGTGTGGGGGACTGAACCAACCCAACACTATGATCTCACATACCTAGTAGGGATCACCCCCGACGATATCCACAACGATCTTGACGGACTTTGATTCTTCTTCTCCTTTCTCCTCTTCTCTCCTCTTCAATCAAGAACCCTAACTCACTCTTTTAAAAAGGGAAAAACTGATTTAAAATCAGTCTAAACCCTTAATATAACCAAAAGAAATGGTTAGGGAAAAGACCAAAATACCGTTACAAAATTCGGGTGAGCTTTCCTATGCCAACAGCCCAACTTCCAAAGGGCAATAACTCACTCATACGAACTCGGAATCAAGCAAACTCGGCGGCGTTGGAAAGATCATTCCAAGAGCTTTGCAAACATAACTGGAAATACACCTAACTCATCCTGAACTAGGAGTTATGACTGCTTGAAGTTGACTAAAAACTCATTTCATTTTTTTTTTCATAACCAAATTTCCAGATTTGAATTCTTTCCAAAAATTGACTATTTCCAATTTCAAGCTTCTTCATAGTTATTTCAAATTGCAAGATGTCACAATATATATATATATATTACATCACTTATTTTAAACCACAAATTTTAAAAGTCTTCTTTTCTTTCTTAAACTCTATGTCAAGTTAAACTAACTCATATAAAATAAGACGGAGCGAGTAGTTATTTTCCTACAATCATTCGCATTCTAGATTTCGCATCCTAGACATGATGGAGGAATAATGTTGGATTTTTTACTTGGAAGTCAAGGTTTTTACACTAACCAACGCTTTTATCCTAACCAATCAAATATTGTTTTAGAATATTGACTTCGAAATATTATTTTTTTTCTCAAAGTCTATACACCATTATTACTCTTATTCTGACCAATAACTATAGACTTTCTTTTTTCCTCAAGGTCTATACATCATTATTACTCTTATTGGGTAGGGTGGGTGTTCGGTTCTTCGGTTTCGTTTTATCAAATTTCAATTCGTTTCATTGGTTTTGTAAAAGTGTGCACCGAACGGCGAACCAATTTAGTTCGGTTCAGTATTTTCAACTTTAGTTCAATTTGGTTCGGTGTTTTTAAAACGATTTTTGGTGCAAATAATTGTTATGAACCAAGTCCAACCTAATATCGATACCAAGGTCACACAAGTAGTTATTGGGCTGACAAGAGCTATTGGGCCGAGAGCAAGCAATAGGTCCAGAATAATTTGGGATCCGGGTCGAGTAATGGGTGTGAAAATGGTTCCATTATATGGGGTAGTGGTCAGTGATTTAGGGATTATGCATATTGTGAAAGAAATTGTATGTTCCTCTCATCTCCTTCTAGAGTCTAAGCTTCTCATCCCCATTCTTATCTCTATCTTTAGTTATTTTTTATTTTAGTATTTTCCATTGTAATTCGATAGTTGAAGTGTTGCCGTTGTGATTTGGCTATCAGTGATTACATAATAATTGAGTATTTCAGTTGAGAATTCAGGTCTGTTACAATAATAAAATAAAAAGAGGATCAAATCAAAGTAAAAGATATTTAAAAACTTAAAACCATGTTAAGTGATACTTAAAAACTTCGATCTTTTTATGAATGGTTCAAATGCTAGTTTGATTTTTATTTTTGGTTAAGGAAATGCCCATATATATATTCGATTCTTCAGTGCACCGAAATACCGAGACTGTTACATCGAACACCGAACCAAACTTTTGAAAAAATAAATACCGAAACCAAATCGAGAAATCGAAGAACCGAAAGCAAAAAAAATTGAATTAGTTTGGTACAGTTTCATTCGGTTCGGTTCGATTCGATTTTGCGGCTTTCCGATATATATGCCCACCCCACGTATGTCCCATGTTAATTTGTGTAGACCTATTATGATGTTATATAACAATCCACGAAACATATTAGTGTAGTGAGTAATAAAAAATATAACTGTGAAAAAAGTAGGTTCATTTTGCAGAATAGTCGGAGTGTTTAAAGTTACAGGTGACTAGAAGAAGTGAATACAAATGGAATCTGCTAAATACAACTGTTAATTAGAGAAAACTGATTGAGAATGTGAAATAAATGTATATTTATAAACATAACCAAAAGTAATATAATAAAATGAAAACAAAAACCTGTGGTAGTTAAAAGCCTTGTCGTTAAAGATTAACGACCGTATTTAAAGTCTGATCGTTAAAAGTCTTTTAGCGACGAGATCTAAACCAGCAGTGCCTACAATTTCTTCTCCTGTCACAAAATAATCTCAGTGGACAAATCGCTTCAACAGTCTGCAATCTGAAAACACTACAAGTGCTAGAATTGGGCAGCAATAATTTGGAGGGAACAATCCCACTATGTTTGGGTGAGATGAGTGAACTTTGGGCTTTAGATTTAAGCAACAATAGTCATAGCGGGATAATTAATACTAATTTTAGTATAGGGACAATTAATACTAATTTTAGTTTTGGAAACCAACTTAGAGTCATTAAATTTGATGGGAATAAGTTAGAAGGGAAAGTCCCGCAATCTTTGATCAATTGCAAAAATTTGGAAGTTGTTGATTTAGGTATTAACAATAAGTTGAGTGACACATTTCCTAAATGGTTGGGAGCCCTACTTGGTTTGCAGATTTTAAACTTGAGATCAAATAAGTTCTATGGCCCTATAAATGATTCAAGGACTGAGAACTTGTTTGCTAAAATTCTAGTAATAGATCTCTCATCCAATGGATTCAGTGGAGATTTACCAGTAAGACTTTTTGATAATTTTGAAGCCATGAAAATAAGTAGTGAAAAAAGTGGAACCCGAGAGTATGTACTCGGGTTCCATATTGATCTCTCGAGTTTTGACTACAGACCTAATTATTGATCTCTCAAGTAATAGATTTGAAGGACATATCCCAAGCATTATTGGTGATCTCATTGGGCTTCGTACTTTGAACTTATCTCATAATCGCTTGGAAGGTGATATACCAGCAACATTACATCATTTATCTGTACTTGAATCATTGGATCTCTCATCCAACAAAATCAGCGAAGAAATTCCACAACAACTTGCATCCCTCAAATCACTTGAAGTCTTAAATCTCTCTCACAATCATCTTGTTGGATGCATCCCCAAAGAAAAACAATTTGATACGTTTGAGAATAGTTCATACCAAGGAAATGATTGGTTACGTGGATTTCCACTCTCAAAGGATTGTGGTGGTGATGATGGGGTAGCACAAACGACAACTCCAGTTGAACGAGATCAAGAAGAAGGAGAAGATTCACCAATGATCAGTTGGCAGGCGGTTCTCATGGGTTACGGTTGTGGACTTGTTATTGGACTGTCCATAATATACATAATGTTGTCAACTCAATATCCAGCATGGTTTTCGAGGATGGATGTAGAATTGGAACACAAAATTCTTACGAGAATGAAAAGGCACAAGAAAAGACATTAGTGTGTAACCTTCAGGTATTCAATTTAATCTCTATCCTTCAGAAGATTAAATTTTCATCCTTAAAGCTTTTAACTTTAATTCTTCATTTTTGAAAATTGCAGGATTCAAGTCTACTGCATTGCTGGGATGTGAATAAAAAAAATTTCTTTCATAGTTAGTGACGTTTCATAAAGTGTTTGTGTTTTGTTTCATAAAGTGTTAGCTACATTTTATATGTTCCAGTTTTCTACTGTTGTGACTCAAGAAATTCAATTGCAAGGAAAAACCATAGAATTTCATAGAATGTAAAGGGATCAAAAGGGAAACTGGAATAACAATAGAAAGCACATTAAAAATACTAAAACAATTCCAAATTCTCGCGTACTTTGAAATTGAAAAAGTAGTCCTCGATATTGATCAATATAGAATAACTTGAATAACTAAGGGTTTAAATCCTAGCAGAGGTGAGTCATGACTTCATCACAATGCAGGCTTATCAACAATTTTACAAATAAAAGTTGTTGCAGTTATCAACTCTACTAAATAAAACTGTGGGCTGGAACTTTGTGTATTCCAGGATCTAACATTGCTTTTTCCCACCTCTCTGCGCCAACATAAATGTTTGAGAGTTGCACATAATGCCCATAATGATTCTGTTGCGACTCAAGCAATAGTTGTGCTCTTCATTTCCCAACTCAATAGCTCCACCAAGTCTACAAGCACCCATCAGAACCCCCCAAGGCTGTAGCATCAGCTTCAAAAAAAGGCATCTTCTTTATGAAGTCGTACGCTTGATCAACAACACAACCATAATATCACTACAACAAAAACAACTTTTAGCGGCATTAAATATTGACATTAATAAAGAGTGCTCAAGTCTTTACCGGCATTAGTTAAGTGTCATTAGAACCAATGTCACTAAAGGCTCTAGGGACATATACAAAGAGTGCTAACTGCCGCTAAAAATACTACATCAAAATGATGATCATTTTTGATGTAGTGTGTTTCATCTTAGCTGCAAGTACGAATTCATGTGACATTGCTTCAAACAAATAGAACCCGAGAAATCCACAAGCTTGGCAATCTCATTTGATTGCAGTCCCTTTTACTCCATGATTACATACATTGTTAATGCTAGGGAAGAAATCATAACATTTCCATGTGCAAACCTGCTTGTTAACTACATCACAGCAAATAAAGACATTAGTTTTCTTCTGTTGCGACTCGACCAAACGTTATTTCATTTATCTATATGTATACTTATTTTATGTAATTAATCAGTTAGTATTGTTTATTTTCCCTTGGTCTGGTTTATTATGTCAAATACTTCCCCTGTACAGATGATGTCAGTGTCAAGATTGAACTCGAATGTTTGTGCAACAAAAGGAGTATCTCTGCTGCTAGCTTTCCGATCCCTATAATGTACTGGTAAAGATATTTAGAGTAGTTTCCATATTCGAACTGACTTTTGGCATAATGATGCAATCCTGCTAAGAAATACACAATAGGGAAAGTAGGATAAAGATATTAATGTTGTAAATTCTATTGTATTCTTAGCATGAGAAGAGAGAAAATCTCCCCATAAACAAAAGTCTTTAAACGACTACATTGTAGATTCTATTGTACGTATTCTTGATATGAGAAGAGAGGTCCTCAATATGTAGAGTTTTCCAAGTTTCTCCTCTAAGAAAAGAATAAACCAAATATGAAAGAAAATTATATTTTTTTCTTTCAGGAAAAATTGAAGCATTTATGGTAATACTTTAACTTTCCTTCAAGAGAAAAATAACCTTCAAATAAGGTAAGAAAATCAGCGCAAAACCCTAACAATAATAGCTTGCTGTCAGACTTAATAAAAATATCTTTTGACCTTCTCATCTTAATCTTTATAGTGCACAGTTAAGCTGTATCCATAGACAATATTTCTAACGTCTGTGTGGGAATCACACTTCATGAACATCAAGCACAGTAGTCTACAATGTTTTCCTGTAGTAATCCCAATTATTACTCTTATTTGACTAAGTAAACATTTTTGAATTTTAGACTTGAGAGATGTTTTTAACAAAGTCTATACACCAATATGCACTTTGAAAGAATTTTTCTTCCTTTTTTTTTCTCTAAGAATTTAAATTGATAAATAACTATTTCTTACTTGACTATTGTTAGATTAAATGATCTTCACACACATTGTGATGGTTACAAATATTTCGTCAAAGTCTATACACCGATTATCACTCTTATAGACTTTTCTTTCTTTGCTAAAAAAGAAGAGGTTACCCGGTGCACAAAGCATCCTGCATTAGCAGGGTCTAAAAAGTTTAAACATGTGACCTAGACGTTTTAATTAAGACTGATAATGTATCAAATAAAATTGTACTACTACAATTGTTTTCATAATAGTCTAAAAAAGATTATTCAATGGAATTTCATCAGAAATTGTGATACGTAATTGACAACTCACTACAACAAAATATATTTATAGCTACGAAATCTAAGCTATGAATTCAAATATTGTAGCTATTGCCTAGTAATAGCCACAATATTTTGAATTTCATAGCTATCGACAAATTCGTAAAAATTCTTAGCCACAAAAATCAAATTAACGAAGCTAATTCTTTATTTTTGCACTATCTTCTGGGCCCAGCGCGTGTTGACATCTTGCTACGAATGCTACGGAAAAAAATATTGTAGCTAAAGTGTTTAGCCACGGAAAATTTAATATTTAGCTACAAAAAAATTTATAGCAATATATGCCTTGTTTTGTAGTGACTCAAAAGTTGACTAAAAGTGACTGGATGAGCTTCTTGGAATTGATTAGCTGTGGTAGATTTTTCCTTGCTTAATTTGTGGTTCACAATATTTATCTATTTGGACTTAATGAATCAGTCCCACCAAAAAATTTGAAGTGGTTTTTAACTAGATTTATTATTACCTTTAAAGTCAAGGTCTTTACACCAGTTACCACTCTTATCCTAACTAAATAAGTTTTTTTTTTTTGAATTTTCAACTTAATCGGCTTTGGCAAGGTGAAAACATCAACATCTACTCTTACATGACTTATCTTTTTTGCTCTCAAAACTTAAATTGGTTGAAGAGAAAAGAATAATTTTATATACCTCTCAACTTTATTATTTAGATTTTATACAACTCTCAATATAAAAGTGGATCATATATACCCCTACGATTACACAAATGACTCATAATGGAAGTGAAAAAATTAATTCTAAATTAAACTATTTTGTTACAAGGTAACAAAATGTGTATTAACTTAATTTAAATACAAGATAAAGAAAATAAGAATTATTTTTTAAAAAAAAATTAGTTTTATTTTTTAAGATAATTAATTTTTTAAATACACACACACACACACACATATATATATATACACACACACACACGTGGCATGCGAGTATGTACAAACACAACCAACTTGGGTGGTTGACGGTACCACGTCAACACAAAAGGATCACAAAAATACGAAAAAAAAATGTGTCCAGGGGTAATAGGACCTTAGTTAAGTTTAGGCGTGTCTCTGTTATTTCGATCATAGTCTAGGGGGTACTTGTGTCTTATCCCTTTTATTAACCCTTTTATAAACAAACAACTTATTCTTAAAAATTATGCAATGAATATAAGTTTGAATATGACAAACCAATTTCAGCATAACTTGTATTCAAATCAAATGACCCCTAACTGTCTTCTTAGAAATTCTCGTATCTTTCTTCATTCCATTAGCGATCTAGTTTGAAAGACTTACTTGAACTTGCAAGAGCGTGAAAGACTCGAGAGCGAGTTGTATGTGACACAACCCTCTAAAACTACATCAAATATATATACATTAAATAGTCATAGTTCGAACCACTATGACTCCAACCATCACCATTCACCAACCAAAATTTATTACAAATACCTACCAAACTTTGACTACTATGCAAACAAACAGGACCACAAATATGAGATTTTTCCAATGATCAAATCATGCTTTAGCAGTCAACTCCCAATCTTTCTGTCAAAATAGCACAGAAATTTCAACTTGTATTATTGTTGTATTTAAGATCTAATCAAACTTGTATTACTGTTGTATTTAAGAACTTATCAAACTTGTATTATTTCAGTCACTCAAAAGCTTAACTGTACGGTAAGTTCTAATATTTTCTAATAGAAGAGAGTTAGAGTTTGTTTGGATGGGCTTATAGCTTTCGACTTATAAAGTTAAGAATTGCACTTAAAAAGTAATTGAACTTAATTAATTGGTTTTATAACTCAAAAGTCACCCAACTAATCTAAATGATTTTTTAATTAAGTTTTGTTGAAATGAAAATTTTATTTCAAGCTAAATTTCTAAGAAATAATAAGATATCCATTTTAACCATTTTAAAGAAATTTTTATTATCTAATTTATATGCACACATAATTTGTTTTAATTATTATCATAATTATGGTATTCTTCTAATATAATTTTTTTTATATTAGACGGTAGATTTAATAGTCTAAAAAAGTTCTTTGAGTAGAATTTCACCCAAGAATGGGAATGTGGATATGTAATTGACAACTTAAAATTTGATTGAAAGTTAGTAGGTGTGCTTCTTGGAGAATTGATTACTCCAAAGAAGAAGTAGTCGATTTTTTCTTGCTTAATTTGTGGTTCATTCATCCGCCACATCAGTCGGTGGATGATAACATTAATTAATTCGTAGGTATGTATTGACGAAAGATCACACCTTTGAATATGCATTTATGATCCACAACAATATATTTGACTGAAAAAATTAATTTTAAGATTATTTTTTAAGAAAATTCAGTTTGTTAATGAAAAGGGTAAATGTATATCATTTATTAGACAACAAGGGTGTATATGCACCATTTGTTAGCCGATGGAGGTATATATACATCATTTTTTTAACGAGGAGTATATCTGCTCTAAATCACAAAGGAGTATATCATTTTTTCAACATATCTGTTGCTGCAATTTTTATAAATAAAAATGAAATATTTTTAAACCATTTTTAGCCAATATATTTTAAACCTTTATTTTTAATCATGACAAGTAGCAGTGATGAAGACTATGTCAAGAACAAGACTATCATGCATATGAAGAAAAATATTAGAGAACATAGTTCAATGATTCAATGGTTCAACAAGATTGAAGAAAGGTTCAAGTGGTTTCAAATCAATTTGCAACAACATGATGATAATGAAGATTTTTGTGTTACTACATGCGAAGAAAATTTTCAAATATATTTTCAATAATATCTTGCTGCTCTGTCCTTTAAAAAAAATTAATTTTCAACTCATGTTTACTTTAGAGCATGTCTCCAACTTTCAACCCCTGCAAACTTTAATGCTCGGACTCCACTTTTAACTCATGTATCTTTATTTTTAATGCATGAGCTCCCCTTTTAACCCATGCATCTTACTTTTGACGCATGAGCTCCACTTTCAACTCATGCATATTACTTTTAACGCATGAGTTCCACTTTCAACCATGCTCATAACTTTTAACATAGGGCTCCAATTTTTAACCCATATCAATTTTTAATCACGGTATGCAGCAGTGATATATGAAGATTGTATGAAGAAAGAGCATCAAATTTTATGAAGAAAATCCAAACAAAAGGGGAGATTTGTTAGGGTTTTGCCCTGATTTTCTTACCTTATTTGAAGTTTATTTTTTACTTAAAAAAAAGTCAAAGTATTACCATAAATGTTTTAACTTTTATTGAAAGGAAAATATAACTTTCTTTCATATTTGGGTTATTCCTTCCTTGGAAGAAAAGTTTGGAGATTTATAAATTGAAGATTTTTATTCTCATAACATAACACAATAGCATTGTCAATGTAGTCAAATAAAGAGTTTTGTTTATGAGGAGATTTTCCCTCAATAGTTTTAATATTTTCTTTTTATTAGTTTTTTCATTTGTAGGCCAATTGACTAAACCATATAATAATATTATGGTTTCAGTATAAGTTTTTGTTGTCTGGTTTATCAACCATATGATTTGCAATTGTCAGCTTCCGCATGACGCCCTAATCACTTTCAAACCCAATAATTTGCCCCTTTGCCCTAGGATTAAAAATTAAAAAATAAATTAAAAATATCTTTTTTCACTTCCATTTGATGAAAAGGTATATCATGTGAGCTACTTTTATAACAATAGGAATATTTGTGAGCCACTTTTCTTTGTAATAAATATCTGGGTGAGGACTATTTGCGAAGACTAGGAATGTGACATATTCGTCTACTAAGGTATCAAAAAAATTGTATTACAAGTGATAGGATTTTTCTGTTGTAGCTTTTATTTGAACTTTTCTTTGCAGTGACTCAAGCATTGACTTGAGATTTTTTCCAGTACTTCAATTCCTATGCATTGGCACTTCGGAGTACAAAAGAAATTTATACGGTTGAGTCATTTAAAACCAATTATAGGAAAATTTATACAACAAGCTTGGAATAATGATCTAAGAATTATGAGAAGTAACCTTTTACGTGTGGTAAATTAAAGCAACACGATAGCCAAAAACTATTTTATACTGTCAATGTATATAATTTGAATCCCTTTTTTGTTCATAGAAAATTGAACTCAAGTGGAATTATTTTTAAAATATCATAACACCCTATAACATGGGCAAATCCTAAAAAACATCAAACTTTTACTATTTCTGTATCAACTATAGATTTTAATAGTCTTTTTCATTGTGAATCCTATCCTTTAAGTCAAGGTCTACACGCCAAGAAATCAATCAAAAAATTGAAGGATTTTCGACCTGAAATGTTGTTGACAAGGTCCTTTTCCCTAGTAAATTTCTTTGCTTAATTTGTGCTGTATATACCTCATCTAAATTATTGGATAGAGGAACAAAGAAGAGATTTTTTATTTCTTATCTACCAACTTAATTAGTTTTGAACATTTTAGTGCAGAAATGGGTTACTTAAAACTTGTTTATTTAATGTTATTTTCCTTACTGTGTCAACTTGCTTTCTGCTCATCCTTGTCTCATTTGTGCCTTAAAGGTCAAGCTCTTGCTCTTCTACAATTCAAGCAAATGTTTACAATAAGTCATGATGCTTTTGGTCCTTGTTTCGACATAACAGGCCAACCGTCATATCCAAAACCTCTTTCGTGGAACAAGAGCACAGATTGTTGCTCTTGGGATGGAGTTTATTGTGACGAGACGACAGGAAATGTGATTGAGCTTAACCTCACTTGCAGCAAACTTTCAAGGCAAGTTTCATTCCAATAGTAGCCTCTTTCAACTCTCCAATCTCAAAAGGCTTGATTTGTCTAATAATGATTTTTCTGGGTCGCTCATTTCACCTAAATTTGGTGAGCTTTCTAGTTTGACACATCTTGATTTATCGTATTCAAGTCTTATAGGTCTAATCCCAGCAGAAATCTCTCACCTTTCTAAATTACAAGTTCTTAGTATCCAGAGTAGTAGTCTATTAAGATTCGGACCTCACAATTTTGAACTGCTCCTTAAGAACTTGACCCAATTAAGAGTGCTCGACCTTAGCTATGTGAGCATCTCTTCCGCTATTCCTCTGAATTTGTCTTCTTATTTAACAGCTCTACGGCTTCCATTTACACAGTTATACGGGGTATTGCCCGAAAGAGTTTTCCACCTTTCCAACTTGGAATCTCTTTATTTAACAGAAAATCCCCAGCTCACTGTTAAGTTTCCCACTACCAAATGGAATAGCAGTGCATCACTTATGAAGTTATAACTCAGTGGTGTGAATGATACTGGTAAGATACCTGAATCATTTGGTTATCTAACTTCACTGCGTACATTAGATTTGTCTTATTGTAATCTCTCAGGGTCTATTCCTAAACCTCTATGGAATCTCACCAACATAGAGGCTTTGGACCTTGGTTATAACCATCTTGAAGGACCCATTTCTGATATCTTTAGATTTGGAAAGATCAGGTTCTTATCACTTACAAATAACAACTTTGATGGTCAACTTGAGTTCATATCCTTTAACAGAAGCTTGACACAACTTCAATTCATAGATTTTTCATCAAATTCCCTAACTGATTCAATTCCTTCCTGTATATTCTCCCTCCCTTCACTAACTGATTTAGACTTGAGTGATAACCATTTCAGTGGAAACATTCAGGAGTTCAAGTCTAAAACATTGCATCGAGTTTCTCTAAAACAAAATCAGCTGCAAGGTCCTATTCCAAAGTCACTCCTAAACAATCAGGGCATAAGGTTTCTTCTCCTTTCGTACAATAATCTCAGTGGACAGATTGCTTCAATCATCTGCAATCTGACAAAACTACAACTGCTGGATTTGAACAGCAATAATTTGGAGGGAACAATCCCACTATGTTTGGGTGAGATGAGTGAACTTATGATTTTAGATTTAAGCAACAATAGTCTTAGCGGAACAATTAATACTACTTTTAGTATAGGAAGCCAACTTGGAGTCATTAAATTTAATGGGAATAAACTAGAGGGGAAAGTCTTGCAATCTTTGCTCAATTGCAAATATTTGGAGGTTCTTGATTTAGGTGACAATGAGTTGAGTGACACATTTCCTAAATGGTTAGGATCCCTACCTGATTTGCAAATTTTAAGCTTGAGATCAAATAAGTTTTATGGCCCTATAAAATATTCAAGGACTGACCACTTGTTTGCTCAAATTCTAGTTTTAGATCTCTCATCCAATAGATTTACTGGAGATTTACCGGTGAGCCTTTTTGAGAATCTTGAAGCCATGAAAATAATTGGTGAGAACAGTGGAACCCGAGAGTATGTAGCTGCTATAAATTATTATTATTACTCAATTTCCTTGATAGTGACAACAAAGGGACAGGAGCTTGAACTTTCTCGAGTTTTGACTACAGAGATTATTATCGATCTCTCAAGGAATAGATTTGAAGGTCATATCCCAAGCATTATTGGAGATCTCATTGGGCTTCGGACTTTGAACTTATCTCATAATCGCTTGCAAAGTCACATACCAGAATCACTGCACCAATTATCTGTACTTGAATCATTGGATCTCTCATCCAACAAAATCAGCGGAGAAATTCCACAACAACTTGCATCCCTCACATTTCTTGCAGTCTTAAATCTCTCTCACAATCATCTTGTTGGATGCATTCCCAGAGGAAAACAATTTGATACATTTGAGAATAGTTCATACCAAGGGAATGATGGGTTACATGGATCGCCACTCTCAAAAGATTGTGGCAGTGATGAAGGGGTACCACAATCAACAACTCCATTTGGGCTAGATGAAGAAGAAGGAGGAGATTCAGCAATTATAAGCTGGCAGGCAGTTCTCATGGGTTACGGTTGTGGACTTGTTATTGGACTGTCCATAATATACATAATGTTGTCAACTCAATATCCAGCATGGTTTTCGAGGATGGATGTAGAATTGGAACACAAAATTCTTACGAGAATGAAAAAGCACAAGAAAAGACATTAGTGTGTAACCTCGAGGTATTGCTGGGATGTGAATAAAAGTTTTTACTTTCGTTACATTTTCTTCTGTTGTGACTCAACAAATTCAATTGCAAGGAATAACCATAGAATTTCATAGAATGCAAAGGGATCAAAAGGGAAACTGGAATAACAGTAAAAAACTAGAATGAGAATAGAAAACACATTAAAAATACTAAAACAATTCCAAATTCTTGCGTACTTTGAAATATAAAAAGTATTCCTCGATAAATAATAATTTGAATAACTACGACCACAATAGAGTTGGTGTAGCAGTTGAAAAGTTGGAGAAACAACCTTGGATACTAAGGTTTAGATCCTAGCAGAGGTGAGTCATGACTTCATCACGATGCAGGCTCATCAACAATTTTACAAATAAAAGTTGTTGCAGTTATCAACTCTACTAAATAACACTGTGGGCTGGAACCTTGTGTATTCCAGGATCTAACATTGCTTTTTCCCACCTCTCTGCGCCAACATAAATGCTTGAGAGTTAAACATAACGGCCAGAATGATTCTGTTTCGACTCAAGCAATAGTTGTGCTACTTCATTTCCCAACTCAATTGCTCCACCAAGTCTACAAGCACCCAAGACAGTAGCATCAGCTTCAAAAGGCATCTTCTTTATGAAGTCGTAAGCTTCCTGCAGTAGATCAACCACACAGCCATAATGTTTCATCTTAGCTGCAAGTCCGAATTCATGTGATACTGCTTCAAACAATTAGAACCCGAAATCGACAAGCTTAGCACACGCACAAGTTGATAGAACTGCCACGAAGGCAATCTCATTGTGTTGCAACCCCGAATTCATCATTAATGCTAGGGAAGAAATCATAGCATTCCATATGCAAACCTGCTCCATCGCATCAAATACCTGTGTTACAGCAAATGCTTAAAAATACAGGCAAGGCCTCGTACTATAAAGAGTTCCCAGTTTCTAGTCCTCTTCAAGGATAATACTAATTCTCAATAGCAGAGCTCAAATCAAATTGATGATGATTTCTTCTTCTTTTCAGATAATAAGCTTCTTGCTTATGCATAGTTTATTCCTACAGAACTTATGTTATCTAAACTTCTGCCTTGCAAATTAGATACTACACAACTTATGCCGGACAAAGGCAAAAGTTCTCTTACGAAACTAGGTCGTACTTTGACCCACAAACTTTCATTAAATGATAAGCAGGGGCAAAAATTAAAGACCATCGATTGAGGAGCAATAATTAAAGACCACCCCAAAATAGGGGTAATCCGTTCAAAAACTTCTGTCACCAGAACTGCAGATCTAAATCAATCTACAAGATGAATTGTTAACATAAACCGACATCAATTCCACAAATTCTAAATGAAGAAACTCTTAAAATAGTGTGATATCGTTGTCTTTGGGCAAAACGTGCATAGTTTTCTTCCAAAATGTCTCCAATCATTAAGAGTATCACTTCACTTTATACAGATCTTCTTTTTCTTATCAACTTCTAATGTGTGTAGGATTTGTTATCTGGCTATTAATAACAAATTAATAAAAGTTCATTGATACCACAATTTCCACCTGCATCAAACAGTTCAGAAGCTGTTGTTGATTTTCTGTTTAAGTACTCCTTCAATCCCTATAGACTCATTTGTATCAACTAACATATCATCCTAACCAATCAAAATAGAATAAAAGAATTGATTATTCATTTGACTAATACAACAACAACAACAACAACAGCATACCCAGTGAAATCCCACTAAGTTATTTTTTTGACTGGATTTGTTATTTTTTTGTCAAGGTTTATACACCAACTAATCATAGAGGTAGAAAGTTCAAAGGAAAGTGTAAAATTATCCCAATAGATAGGGAATGGAATAAGCTTTAAAGGATTTTCGACAAGCTCGAAGAGTTTGATTCTTAACTCTAAGTCTAAGGTCGAAGAGTTAAGAAATTTTGTTCATAACGTTCAAGAACTTGAATTATTCTGTGCTCATGGGAACTAAATTAAGACATGGCATACACCTTCTTTTCCTTAAATAAAAGGACACTAATTATCAATTTGGGACAGAAAGTAAGACCTTAAAAATCACAAGAAGTGCAAATCCAAACTAAATTATAAGACGAATTGTGAAAATAGACCGACATCAAGTGCACAACATTCTTAAAATGGTGTGATTTAGTCGGCTTTGGGAAAAACTTGCACAGTTTCCTCCTAAATGCCTCAAATCATTAATTAAGGGTATCACTTCACTTGATACGTATCTTCTTTTTCTTATCAGTTTCTAATGTGAGACTTTGTTCATAAACTGAACCGACATAACATCGAGATATTCCATCGCGGTTATCATATGCAGCTCATACCTGCATATTTAACTCCAAAAACAACTTTCTACTTCATCACTTCCAAAACAGTAACATTGAACTTGTTTTAGTAAATTAAATGTGTATAGTATATTTCTTTGCTTAATTTATGCTATATATACCTCATCGGAATTGTTGAATATAGACATAGATCAAACATTTCTTGATTTCTTCTCTACCAACTTAATTAGTTTTGATCATTTTAGTGCAGATATGGGCTACGTAAACATTGTATTTTTTATGATATATCCCTTTCTCTTTCAACTTGTTTTTTCCTCATCCTCACCTCATTTATGCTCCAAAGGTCAAGCTCTTTCTCTTCTACAATTCAAACACATGTTTACAACAAACCCTCCATAAGAAAAATCCAATCTTGAAAGGTAACCCCTTTATACACATAAACTTGCTCCATTCTTTCTCTGCCCTTTTGCTTCTCATTGTTTGATATGCTGACTTGACAGTGAAAAAACCATTAGTGCTACGTACCCACCAAGCTTTATCACTGTCATCTACCTTACTTCTGGCCTTGATGTTCATAACTATATGTTGTACCATCTCCTCTGAAATAACAGATCTCAGCTTGTCCACATCCCACTCATTATTCCTAATAAAATCCTTGACTTCTAATTCCTCATCTTGCGCCATATCCCCTTCTGTAAAGTATAGAGCTCCTTGCTTGGTCTAATTATCAAACCAAAAACTAGAATTTCTAGCTTTTAATTGCCACCAAATGTCATGTTCCACCTCCTCCCTGATCTTAATCATCTTCCTCCATACTTGTGAAGCTCCGCTACTAATTGCAATTACCGGATGCACTTTCTTGCAGTACTTATTCCACATGTATTCAGCCCATAGCGAGTTTGTGGAGACTCAAAAATTCCACCATAACTTAGCAAAAAGTGCTTTGTTTATATCTTGTATCCTTCTAAATCCAATTCCACCTTCCTCCTTTGGTAGACACATATCTTCCCATGCCACCCAATGCTTTCCTTTTATTCCCCCAACCTTTCCCCAAAAGAATTTTGCAAAGATTTGATGAATCTGCTCCATGACCTTCTTGGTTGGACTCATTGCTGATAATAAGTATATTGGCATTGACCGAAGTACATGATTAACTAGTACATGCTTACCTCCAAAAGAAAGGAATTTATTATGCCAAGAAAAAATTCTCTTTGCAATTTTCCTTATCAATTCCTCAAAATAACTTGAGTTGCTCCTCCCATAATAAACTGGACTGCCCAAATAAGTGAAAGGAAAATTCCCTTGTCTTATTCCTGTTAACCTTCGCAATCTTATTGCGACAATCAAATGTGTATTCTCATGGAGATAGAAATAACTCTTTGATTTATTAATCATTAGCCCTGAGATGCACTCATAATCTCTTAGCACCTGCATCATTTTGATTACTGACCTTTTTTCTCTAGAACAGAAAAGGATAGTATCATCTGCGTAAGATAAATAATTTGTCTTTGGACTCCATTTCGGCAACCCATAGCCCTTAAAATCTGCATCCCCGTGTAAACTATTGAGACCTCTAGCTATGTCTTCTGCTGCAATAATAAACAAAGTGGGAAAGAGTGGATCTCCCTGCTTCAGACCTCTAGATGATCGAAAAAAACCATGTGCCCTCCCATTGATCAACACAGAGTACCAATTGTTGGACATAATCCTCCATATCATATCAATAATTATTTCAGAAAAACCAAAACTCCTCATCACTTTGGTTAAAAAAGACCATGAAACTCTATCATATGCCTTGGCCATATCCAATTTCACAACCACATTAACATATTTACTCCTTTTATTCATATCTCTGATTATCTCTTGTGCCAATAATACATTCTCCGTAATACTTTTGCCCTTAACAAAACCTGACTATGTCGGAGAAATAATCTTGGGTAAAATCATCACAATTCTATCATGTATCACTCTGGATATGATCTTATTCATAAAATTACTAAGACTTATTGGTCTTAGCTCTGAGAAAGTTCGAACCACTTCTTTCTTCGGCAGAAGCACTAAGCTCGTATGAGTAATGCTCTTTTGTCAATTCTTGCCCACAGAAAAATGCTCTAATTAACCACCTTAGTGACATCTTCCCCAATGATCTCCCAACAACACTGGAAAAAATGTCCTGTGAAACCGTCCGGCCCACAAGCACTATTCCCATTTAATTCAAAAACCATACTTTTCACTTCCTCCAGGTCCGGCAGTCTACTCATTACTGCATTTTCTTCTTCTGTTATACATTTTGGTATGTGCTCGAGCATGGCAGAATCAGTCGCCATTGTTTCTGCACAGAATTGCTGCTCAAAAAAATGTATTGCAGCTCGACCAATCTGTTCATTGGACTGTAACATTATCCCCTGATCATCCTCTATTTCGGAAATGTGCAACTTCTTCCTTTTCCCTTTTACATAAGAATGGAAGAATTTCGTATTGCTATCTCCATCAGAAAACCATTTCATCCCCGCCTTTTGCTTCCAAAATTCTTCTTCAATTTTTCAATTTTCAAAAATTTCTTCAATTCTGCTTCTGCTTTGCTCAAACCTGCCATGTTGCTTTCAGATGGATATATCTCCATCTGAGCTTCCTTCACCTTTATCACATCTTCTATTGTGGCAATTTGTTGAAAGATATCCCCATAAACAGTTCTTCTCCACGCGAATAAAGCCTTTTTAATTTTCTTCAGTCTAGCTTGAAACTCAACGAAAGGGTTCCCAACAAAATCCACACACCAATTATCTTCCACAATCTTCTTGAAATATTTGTGTTTACTCCAAAATTTCAAGAACCAAAATGGTTTTAACGTTGGTCCCTCAACAGAATCACATGTCATGTGGAGAGAAGCATGGTCAGATCCGTGTCTGATCAGATGATGAACCTCAGAAGATGGAAAAATATCCATAAACTCTTGATTTACAAGAATCTTATCCAACCTTTTAAAAATACAGTCTTCTTCAATTCGCCCATTCCACCAAGTAAATTTACTACCTGATGTGCGTATTTCAAATAACACACCTGAAGTAATACAGGATGCAAAATCCAAAGCTTCATTCTGAGTAAACTGAAGGCCTCCTAGTTTTTCCTCCTCATTAAGAATTACGTTAAAATCTCTCCAACCACCCATGGGCAATGCTCCCTTCCTGCTAAATCTTCTAGTTCCTCCCATAATTCTAACCTTTCCAAGGCAGTGCATCTCGCATACACAGCCGTAATCAGAAAAAAATTATCCCTTATTTGAACTTTATTGTTATTTGCTGCATTGTATCAAGAATGATGTTGGCATCCCAATTTGTCCTCCAAAAATACCATTTTTTTCCCGAACAGTTTACCCCTGCATGCTCAAAACCTAACTTCCTTTTGTATTGATCTAGCTCCACTGGACTTTGGAACGGTTCCATTAAAGCTATGAATGAATAATGATATCTTTTATTTAAGTCCATTAATCTCTCAAAAGATTTTTGAGTATTAACCGACCTAATGTTCCATAAAAGAATTTTCTCATTCATTGATCACTATTAGATGCCTTCTCCCTGCTACTCCTTGTTTGGACTTGTAAAGGTAAGGTTCGCTTACCTTTTCTTGCCTTATACTTCAAGCTATTAGTATGTCTAGGTGATAAATCAGCTGCCTTGCTAATTTGTTGAATGTTATATTCGATATCCTCATCCTCATCTGTGTCCTTTATGTGTTGCAATACCTCATCATCTTCTTCTATTAAGTCAGGAGCTTTCCTTATTTCGATGTCCTCTACCTCCATGAAGTTATTTCTCCCCGATTTCCTGCATGATTCTAACATGTTACATGAACCAGAATCATTAAACTTATTTTCTGTTCTCTGATCTTTCCCTTCACAATTCTCTTTTGTTGAACCATCTTCGTCAATACTCCTCTCCGTTCTACCACCTCCTTTTTTGCTTGCCTGGTGATTGTTATCTATATGTCCTGAAGTCTCTATAATTTTTATTCCTGACTGTTCCCCTCCATAGAGTCATTTTCTCTTGTGCCTCCTTGCCTCTTGGTGCTCTTCTCTTTGTTATTACTTATTTGAATACCAGGCGTATCTCCGTTTGTGTCCATCGCATTCAAATCTAATTTCTCCCCTTCTCCTCCTCCCTCTTGTTCATCTTGTTCCAATATATTAAATGTATTTCTAGTAATTAAACCAACCCTGTTCCAAACCTGTTCCGGCTGTTTTGTTTTACCACCTCCCCATTTTTTGTGTCTATTCTCCACAAAACCTTCTTCTCTGATGAATTTTTGGTTGTTTCCAGCCTTTTCTGCATCATTCACATCTGATTTCCTCTCCTTAGAATTCATCTGTTTTCTTTTCGTTCTCTTCCCATCCATTTGCCCTACTTTCTCTTTTGGATACAATTCTGGGTGCACAACAAAACATTGTTCCTTATTATGTCCCTGAATCATACATGTTTGACAATACTTTGGTACATAATCGTATATGATCTTGATCCACTTCTCCAATACCTCCTCATTCTTCATCTTCATCCCAATTTTAATCCTCTTTGGGAATTCTCTTAATAAATCTACCTCCACCTTTACTCTTGCACAACTTGGCCACGTTTGATTCTCTGTTGCCATGTCTACCTAAAGTGGCTTTCCTACTGCTGCTGCAAGTGAAAATACAACATCCTCTCCAAAAAAGTTTGGCGGCAGTGATGGAAACGATATCCAAGCAATAGTTGTTGTTGTTTCCTATTCTGGATTAAACATCGGATCCCATTTCAACGTTCTCATAGGGAAAGACCAGTTATTTTGAGTAATATAGAACGCTGGCTTGGATAATAGATGCACATAATCCTCCAACAACGTTGCTCTGATCAAAACATGTCTATTGCTAAGCAACCCAATGTTACATTCACCCTTTAGTTCACATTGTTTAGGTATCAGCTTTCTAAGATCTTGTATATTCGGACATCCATATGAAAACTTCCCGATCACCGCATATTCCAGGTTTTCATTGACGATCATCTAATTTACTTCCTCTACGTCCCATATGACTTGAGGCTCTCCATGCAAATATGAAATTGGTTTGAGTGGTAATGGTTTCTTGTTAGGTTTTTTCAGTCCCAGTGCATCAACGTATGAGGGCCCAGATGGAATTACCAGCCGGCCTACCTCCGCAGGAGGTTGGCCGCCGGTCATGGCGGCCATCGGTGACTTGACAAGAAGGGTTTTTATGGTATTAGGGTTTTTTCACGACTAGTTAAGGTAGGAAGTGTTTTATTTTTAATATTGTCCACAAAATACTTAATGCAATGCTCTATAACCACAAAGCTAATGTATTTTTCCAACCCCATGAAATCCCGATCAACTTGAGATGACCTTATGAGATTTGACATTTTTTTTCTGCACTTCAGTTACAACCTTAAAATCCACACAAAAGAACATCCGGAGACGCAAATAGGGTGAATCTAGAGGCAAATTCTCTTGTGATTCCAACATTGATAATGAAAAAGTTGTTATAGGCTACTCTTCCTTCCAAAACCATATTCATTATGTGTATGAACTCTACTAATTTACCCTTTTAAAAACGTTATTCCAGTACAAAAAGAGGCAAGCAAGGCCAGTATAATAACTTCAAAAATGATTGTAGCTAAAATAAACAAAACCATCTTTCTTTATTTGAAGTGAAAAGTTTGTATGTAGTCTTTCTGGATGCGAAAAAGTGGATTAGACAGCTCAACTGAGTGTGAAATTTGAAGGGTCAGATTGGGCTTGCCCATTTTTTTGGTCTGTCTAACAACCTAAATGTCAATCCACATATACGTTAATTGCTCCGTGCCAACTCACTTTTTTAAAAGAGTACATTTTTTCTTATAATTTTTTTAATTTAATTTTAAAATATTAATATTTATATCAATAACACAATGTCATATGGTTTTACTACTTGTTAATCAAGTCTCAAATTAGCAAATAAAATAATCTTGATAATACTTATTTATTTACATAATTTTAAGTTTTAATTATTATTTTATTTAATCCTGTAGGCATATTTAGGTTGAGCTAGAGAATCATTTTCTTACCTAGTCTTCAATTATCTTATCCCAAAGCCCAATTCTGTTAAATCATCAATTGGGCTATAACTTACAAATTTTACATATAAAGTCATATATATTTTGCGGGTTACAAATATTGCACTTAACATATGCCAACCCAAATCCTGCTCCCTAATAAACAAAAGAAAAACTCCAAAGCTAAAAATATGTAAATTTCAGTTTTTTAAAAAAAAAATTAAGAAAAGAAATTTGGATTGAATATTAATATACTTCAAAAATTTCAATTTTCTCCAAATCAACAACTTTCCTTGCAACTAAGATTTTGGATATATCTGAAGCATGAGCTTCCAAGAATAGTTTTCATGTAGAGCAACGAAACAATTGTACAAGCATTTTTCAATCACAATATCAAAAATAAGAAGTATGGAAAAAGAACTAAAATATTAGAATACGCCAAATGTGAATCTACTAGCTCACCTTTGTAATTATAGCATACTCAAAATTAGATTTGTCATAATGTCACGACCCAGACAGTCGTGATTGGCACCCACACTAACCCTCCGGTGGGAGAACCATTACTACAACCCGACTAAATAACTTAACAAAAAACTAGGCATTTAAAGATACGGAAGTAGATTTAAATGTCTAAAGAAATATGGAGTTC
The DNA here is from genome assembly GCF_019186545.1 of Solanum stenotomum. Taxonomy (NCBI): domain Eukaryota; kingdom Viridiplantae; phylum Streptophyta; class Magnoliopsida; order Solanales; family Solanaceae; genus Solanum; species Solanum stenotomum. Next base: position 104,390,157 of record NC_064282.1, read on the forward strand.
CCATAAACTCCGAAAGTTTAACAAAAACACCTACCAAAACTATTGCGGAAAACAACTCCTAGAACTTGAAAGTCATTGTACCAAAACTCTAAATTCAACAAGTCTATGAAAAAGGGGTACAACCCCAACCAAACATAAGAAATATCTAAAACACTAGTCTGAGTCAGAAGAGAATGGACTAAACAAAAGAGGACCCATGGCAGCCTGGAAGAACTGGCTCACCCTTGAATCCGGTCTCGATCAGTAACTGAGGTCTGTTACTAGCTGTCTGAAGATGCCCTGTACTCAACAAAGAACGAGCAAGTGCAGTATCAGTACACAACCACAGTGTACTGGTAGGATCACGCGGCTACTCCAATAAGCGAAACATAGGCAAGCAATCACAACATAGTAAACACACATATACATAATACATAGATCAATTATCACTTCAAGAGCATTATAAAGTTCCCACTATCAACGACAATTAGACATGAATGTATAATCACAATGGTCCTCTCATGGAACCCACACCCAAATTGTTAGTGTGTCGGAACGTGACACTCGATCTAATATACACGTGTCGGAACATGACACCAGATCCAATATATGTGTTGGAACGTGACACTCGATCCAGTCAGCACAACCACAATCACACCCATAATGAACAATGCTCATAGTCATACAATCAAGTAATGGGTTCATGGCATGTAATTGTTCATATACATATACTCATTTGCATTATATTCAGTTCGCATTTCCTTATGCACATACATGCATGCATACAATGAAGCAATTAACCAGCGTATATCACACGAACAGGAAATCAAACTATCACTCACCTCGAAACCAAGCTTGAATCCTCCTAAGACACTTGAGCATTCCCTTCCGGATTCCTTCCACTTGTTGTTGGTCTAAAACAAGTAATTTAACACAAGGATCAATAAACAAGGCAAAATTTACCCGGATAATAAACAATTTATAAATCCATGGCCAACCCAAGATCCTATTATTCAATTAGGGCTTTTCCCACCATTAACTTCAGGCCAAAACCCTCCCCCAATAATAATTACCCAATATTCTAAGGTCTACGAATCAAATTACGGATTAGGGGAGTAAAAATCTTACTTTTAGCGCTAGAAAATGTGGGAAACTGGTCAAGAACTATTCTAGGTCATCTCCTAGCTCTCAAGGATGAAGTTTTGCAGAAAATAATGAATTTTGGGTTTTTTCTCAATTTAAGTCACGACTGTCCCACCACAGCGGCCCCTCCCTGGTGGAACTAAACTCGCCCTGGTAGCTTGCACAGAGATAGAGAGTCAGAATTTGAGTTCCAAACTCCTATTTCGCAACAAATCTTAGAACCTTGACGTTCTAAAACTATCCCTTTACGCTAAGATCAGTGTTGGGAGTTCTACTCTCCCAAATTTAATTCTGTAAAGCCGTACAGGCTCCTTAACGTCTTGGCTATCTACTCATGTGATCAAATTCATAATTAGATCCCCCATTCATTACCAGATTTCCCTAGACCTCATCTGACTTAGATTTCATCCAAAACTGGACTAGGCTACAAATTTTCAAGTCACTACTCAAAAAAATTCTGGCTCAAATTCTTTTCCCATTGGTTTTTCTATAACGATGGAAACAGATCGTTACACATAAATGTCAAACTAAAGAAAATTCAAGTCAAATGTGGAATACTCCCAATTTTATTCCACATTGCAAATATCTCCTCTCATTTCTTATACGTTGAACTAAATTTCTTTGGACTTTATGGTAAGGTTTAATGTCACGACTCAAAGTATACTGTACGCATAACATGACGTATATAACCTCGAGAGGCCCTACACAAGTCACTTAGCATACATCAGATAATAGAAATAAAAACTTTAAAAGATAGAATTTCATATATCAAAGAGTTTGACAAAGCGAAAGTCTAACAAAAGTCTCAATAAGCCATCTAATACATCATAAGGAAAGTAATTATGACATAACTCATACATCATATATAAGTCTGAAAACGGAAAAAAAAATATTAAGCTATAAAGTGTCCCGGTCCTCAGAACATGAAGACTCACCAATCATTTAAAGCACCCTATAGATGTCTAGCCATGAGTGTGTGAGGTAGGAGCATCGGACCCTACATTCTTGAGATAATATAGGCACAAGTATGCATTAGTACATGGAATGTACTAAGTATGTGGAAATATGCATAAAATATACATGATATCATGAATGGCTTAAAGCATGTAGACATGATCATTCTTTGAACATTTAAAGCCATAAGGAAGCAAAACATAAAAACCATAAGATATAGTCAATGCATTTGAAATATGGGACATAAGAAAAGCTTGAAGAAATTATAGTCATTTTTGTGGGATAATAGCTTTATCCGACAATAAGACCATGAGAGGTATGTCATGAAATCCGGTATATCCCTCATACTGAAAGAAGGAAAATCTACTTGCCAAGTAGAATCCGTACATATCATCCTTTGCTAAAGTGGATCCACTGGCTAGGTCATTTAAGACAATCATATGGGGGCACGTAGTTTGTGTTGGGTTCGAAAGTAATTAGGGCGTCATGCGGAAGTTTACAATTGCCAGGACGTTCATAAATTAGATGACAAAATCTTATACTAAAAATCAAAATATATTATATGGAATTTGTCCAATTGGCCTACACACTAAAAACTAATAAATTTTTTTTAAAGTGTAGAGAGAAAATCTCCCCATAAACAAAATTCTTAATAACTACATTGTTGATACTATTGTGTTCTTAGTGTGAGAAGATGGGTCTTCTATTTATAAGATGTCATACGTTTCCTCTAAGGAAAGAATAATCCAAATATGGAAGAGAATTATATTTTTCCTTTCAAAAAAAGTTCAAGCATTTATGGTAATACTTTGACTTTTCTTTTAAGGAAAAAATAAACTTCAAATAAGGTAAGAAAATCAGAATAAAACCCTAACAGTTTGTGACTAGAGGTTGCAACTAGAGACTACCTTATTTGAGCCTCCACCTCAAAGCCCTCTCGGTGCTAAGTCTAAATCCCAACGGAATAGATAAAAGTCAAATATCAATTTAAAATAGGAATGACAATGATCAATACCAATCCACATCTTTCAAGATCAAAACATAGAATTGCTCCTTAAAACATAATTCAACATAGATGAGAAAATCTTTCACCAATGTGAATTCATATGTGAGAAATGCCTTTCACAATCATGATTATAATAAAATGTGAGAAACGTCTTTCACAATCATGATTATAATAACATGTGAGAATGCTTTTCACAATAACATTGATACTTTCCTTTCAAAACATCCCTAACTCATTTACAATAAATTCATAAAAACATGCATATCTTCGTAAATTCATAATTCATAGGTTCATGAGTTCTTCATAGATTTATAATTGAAAATCATAATTTAGGCATGGATCAATATAATTTCAACTAAACATCATGAATTAACATGGAATCATGCAAGGCTAAATCAACAACAATAAATCATAATTGAGTGAAACCCATAAAGATTGAATTGAAAACCCTCGTCTAGTCGAGATTCCCTAAGAGAAAGGGATCAATCTGTGATTGTAGTTTCTATACGTCAATCTAATCTCGCTTCCATTCATCATCCATTATGAGGAAAGATTCTTGAATAACATGCTAAGAATATTCTTATAAGTCCTTAATTTGAATCAATTGAAATTGAAGGGAGACATTGGAAACCTTGGGGACCCCATGGAGGAAAGGACTCCATGGCTGAATACCCACATACCTTGATACCAAAAGACCAAGATAGATGGTGAATTGATGCCCTTGATTGAACCCTAACTTCTTCTTCTTCTTTATGATTTTGGGAGGTAAATTGGAAAAATGTGTTTGGTTAGATTTTCGAGAAATAGAAGAATGAATTGGAAGTGGATAATTTGCTTTACATAGGACTTAAGGTAGAAGGCAAAACGACATAGTATTGGGTTAAAACAATTAGGAAATGACCCAAAAGCCCCCATAAAATAACTGTCAGACTCGGCCTACGAACAGTAGGACTTTCTACGGTATGTACTGGTCAATCGTAGACCAAGTACTGGGACCATGAAATCACGAAACACTTCTATAACTCGTAGGTCTTTCTACCGTTCACATACACCAACCATAGTAACCAACTTTAACCCTTAAATTTTTACTAAGTTTGGGACTCACCTACCAAACCTATCTACGACTCATAAAAGAATGATGCACCGTCCTGGTGAACCGTAAAAAGGATAGTGGGACTTGATTTTAGAAAATTATTTTCTCCCTGGCTACGGTTCCTATGGACCGTAGAAACTTCTACGGTCCGTAATGGCCCATAGACACAGTTTGCAACCCAAAAAAGTTTTTTCTTACTTTTCCAAATTTTGAAGTGTTACATTTAAGTTTCACGTGTCCAAAGTTGAGTGGATTTACATTCTACTAGAGCTGTTAAAATGGGTCGGGCTAGCCTATATAAACTTTAGAACATTACAGGTCAGGCCGGGTTGCGCATTATTTTGGCGGGTCAAAAAACAGACATTCCAATCCACAACTACGTTGGCTACGGGCCGCATTGAGCCAACCTATTTTTTTAAAAAAATAATATATTTTTTTATAATTTAAATTTTAAAATTTTAACACAAATATCGACAAAACAAAATTACATGATGTCTACTACTTGTTAACCAGGTGTCAAATCCATAAACAAAATAATTTTAATTATACTTATTAAATTTGACTTCAAGCAAAGATTTACTTGTATGACTTAAATCTGTAATCATCATTTAATATAAATATTTTGGCTACAACAATACAAGAAAATAATTTTTATATTTGGATTTTGTACTTTGTAATATTTATATATATGGTTTAAGACTTTAAGTTTGGACCCCTCTTGATATTTTTAGGATTTTATTTTATTATTTTTAATTGGGAAAATTGTATGAAATAGCAAACTATTAATTCAAATTAAATGTTATAACCACAATTCATTTAATTCTAATCCGTAGCAAACACTTTGTCATTTGCTTCTCTCCCCAGAAATCTCGCTCGTCACTCTCCCTCACCTCTCTCACTTTATACAAACACAAATATATAAATTGTGTTCGTGTTTGTATAAAGCAAGAGAAAATTGTATATACAAATACATTACATATCTCTTTGTCCTATACACTTATAATTATACCATACAAATCTTCCCCTACCCAGTTCTCTTTTGCCTTTCGCTCTTTCTCGCTTTATACAAACACAAATTATACATAATACAATGTATAATTTATGTTTGTATAAAGCGAGAGAGATTTGATATACAAATACAATTGTTTTAACTCGATTCAATTGTATATGAATTCAATTTTTATGCCAATATACAAACACAAGGAACCTATACATATACAAACGCAATTTTCATAGACACAAACGCTCGATTTATACAAATCGTTGCGATTTATACAAATCAGATGGTTGCGATTTTATACAAATCAAAGTTGCCTGCGATTTTTATATAGATCTAATGCTCCATAGCAAACATAATGGAGCGCAAATAGCAAAATTATAGCTATAGAGCGCTAATATGATTTTTATACTTGCTAAACCTAAAATTTACTCTTTTTAATTTAGCCTATTGGTCGGCCCAACCTATATTGCTCAAGCCCTACAAGCTAGCAGACTTATTAGGGTCAGGATAAAAAGTCCTATTCACAAATGGGCTCTTAAAATCATTGCACAGCCCTATCAAATCACCAGTTGGGTCTAGCTGGCTCAATGGTCCTAACCCTTATTGACGACTCTACACTCTATCGTTAGGAAATATTTGATTAAAAGATATCTATAAATTTAAAGGAAATTATGGAATAAAGTCTTTTTTATTTTTTTTTGTATTTAATAAAATCATTCTACTTGTATTTTATATATCTAAAAAACACATGTAATGACCCGATTGGTCATTTTTGGAATTTTTATAAAATTACCATTTCATCCCTCTCCATATTGACTTGAGTCTTTGTGGAATGAGATTTGAAATTGGTTTCAAGTTTTGAGTTAAAAGTTGTGAATTTGGAGAATTTTGATATTTGAAAGGCTGAAATTGTAAAAAAAGTGATTTTTGATGTCTTTTGGAGTTTTGAGTGTCGGAATGGAATTCCCTCGATTCCATTGGTCCTAAAATGTGGAAATAATGTCTCAGAGAGTTGTTAGTTTCAGATGCGGAGTCTTTTGGAGAATGGAGATCCTAAGTTGGAAAATTGTGGAGTTTTAGTCTTTGGATTGACTTTGGTCAATATTCGGAGTTTGGATGGTCGGATCGAAATTCTTAGAGTTTCATTGGATTTGGAGGATGATTTTAGGTGTAGGTGAGGTCTTGGTTGAATTTTTAGAAGTCTTGAGCCTGATTTGGCACTTTTAGGCGTTATGTTCATTTCTTATGACTTTCACGAGTTTCGGGTCAAGGAGACTTTGAATTCTTATTTTTTTCCATTATGTTTGGAACGTCGGGTTCAGTCAATTTGCATATAAGGTTTGAATGTACGGGATTCCGAACGAATCCCAACGGTCTAGTCGGAGACTTAGAGATTTGCTTATTTTTGTTGTATGTGTTGCTGGTGCCAACTCTCTGCATTCGCGAAGCTTGTAACCGCTTTTGCAGAGAGAATTGTGGGGACCCTCGCATTCACGGAGGCTCGACCGCATTCGCGGAGGGCCGATTCATTAAACCCGCTATCGCGGGCAAGGGTCCGCGTTCGTGGAGGATCCCTGGACAAAATGTTTTCCAAAATTGGGATTAATGAAAAGGCAACGGGTTGATCTTAATACTTAGTGAGTTTTCCTTGTTGTGAGTTTTAATGTATTGATTGATGAAATGCTTTAATAGCATTTTTGTGGACTTGAATTGGTTGAATTATTGTCTCTTTCTTGTGGTGTGAAATTGCTTATTTGCATTAATACTTTCTAGGACAAATTACTTAAGTACACAACATTACTTTACATATTCTCAATATTTCCCTACTCTTTTACTAAAATACAAAAATCCCTTATTTTTCCCCAATTCAACTTAACCGGATACTTTATTAGTTTAAGTATCCGCCTGTTATTAATTAAAGTATCCGTGCTGCTATGTTATGCATCCGTCCGTTAATTTAAGCATCCGTCCGTTATTAATTAAAGTATCCGT
>NC_064282.1:104397423-104401504 GCF_019186545.1 Solanum stenotomum
TAAGTTGTATACTTAAAAAATCGTCCCTATACATTTGACCAACTTAGAAAAGCTAAGTAAATGATTTATGTTCATTGGTTAAATTAATTAATCAAAATAAATTAATTCATATTTATTGATTGAAAACTTGAGTTCCAAAAAAATTAAATAAGGGTAGTTCCGTAAAGTTACATCATTTCTTAATGCAAGTGTAAAGTAAAAATGTGACATCTAAAAAGGGACAGAGGGAGTATTAATTGAAAATTTTGAGTTTTTTTCATTGTTCAAATAATTGAATAGTTCAAAGTTCAAGATGGATGTTTGAATTTTTTTTTATATATTTGCCCTTTTCTTTAATGAAGTTTGATATTTTCTACTTAGGAAATAAATTGCACTACTTATAGAGTTATATTTATGATTCACAAAGAACAATAGTGGAAAATATGGTTTAAATTATGTCCTTGAATACTTTTTTTAATAAGAGTGCATTGCCTCACAAATTCGATTAATTTGGAAAAGAGGGAGTATCAAATGGTGATATCATTTGGCACATGTACTGTACATAAACAACCTTGTACGCACAAAAATGTTTAACTTAAGAAATATCAAACTAATCAAGTATATAGGTCAAAATTCCTTGCTAAAACTTTTAAATTCTTAGAATTTCTTAGGAACTTTTAACCACTTATATTAGTTGACCATATTGCTAATATTAATTGTCCATCTTACTTAATCAAGAAAACATTAATTAATTTTTTTTCTATATTACCCTTACAATTAATTCTTTTTTAGAGTATTCACATTTGTTCATAGAATTCTCAAGAAGTTCTTTAAAGGGTAAATTAGTAAAAATATCTTCTTATTTATGATTTTTTAATATGCATATAAAAAGAAAAATATTGCAAAACATTAATAGAGGCGGAGCCAGGATTAAGAGTTTGGGGATTCTAAATTTTAAGACAGAAGAGAAAAATATACCCACAACACTAGTATGAGAAACATCTTCACTGCCCTTTCTTACCACTGAGCTATCAATCAATTTCGTTAGGTGGTCCCAAGTTTATATATATACTAGATAATGTTGCCCGTGCCCAATAACATAAATGGTATGTTTTGGGGCTAATAATCGAGTTTTTGAATCGATTGTTTGCGTGGATAAAGGAATAAGTTTTTTCATCACAAACTTGTACTTTCTTTGATGCTATTTAAGGCATAATAAGACTGCCCACATACAACATTTTTGAAATATTTTATGTTGTCAATTATCATGATTTATAGTATTTTTACGATAGATTCACTTCAACAATCAGTGGAGTTTTTTGTATTTTTTTAAAAACATATTTTATGTTGTCAATTATCATGATTTATAGTATTTTTACGCAATTTTTAAATATAAAAAAAAACTAAAAAAAATAAGACAAATAAATTAAAATGGACCCAATATATGTTATTTTTGTTGTCTCAATTTATATGACACAAATGAAATTTGGAGAGTCATCCAAATTTTCATTTTAAAAAAAAAATGTTTTAAGTTATTAATTATTGTGATTTATAATATTTTTATGTAACTTTCAAATAGCGTACATTACTGGTCACTTTGTCCTAATTTATGTGATATGGATAAAATTACACAATTAACCCTTTTAAAATGTCTTTCAGATATTTTAAGTTGTTAATTATTATTATTTATAATACTTTTTTGGTAATTTTAAAATCATATGTGTTATTTTTTCTGTCCCAATATATGTGAGCCTGATAGAATTCTGAGAGTCAACCTATTTTATTATATAGCTTTTAAATATTTTAAATTGATAATTATTGTATTTTTAATGCTTTTTAAGTCATTTGTAAATTATATATGTTGCTTCCTTGATTGAGACTTTTCCATTTGTGATATATATATATATATATATATATATATATATATATTNTATATAATATTCAAGATTGGGACACTTAAAAGGGAGTGTCCCAATCTTGAATATTATATATTATATTTAGGCATAAACTCCCTTTTATTATATAGTAGAATATAGCGTCTATGAAAAAGCTAGTAGATTCGTTCGAACCAACGAACCCCATCTAGCTCCACATCTGCCCATTAAGTAGCAGTATTGCTGAAAATTACTCTCTTTGATTGGTTGTCTTTAAAATATTGGATTCTCTGAACATGATGATTATAAGATCATTAAGAGAGGGCATCTTTTGTTAAAAGGGAGCATACATGTCAACAACATTTGACAAAAGTGAGGAATAAAACTTTTTGACATTCAATTCTCTCTTCTATTCTTGAATTGTCATTTCTTAGTACCAGGCATGTGGGGGTGTAGCTCAATGGGAGAATTGTCCACCCATGTTTCTTCCCTTTTTATGTGATAAAAGGCACTCCTTTAGTGAATTCTAATTAAATTAACTAAAATTTAAGATAATTATTGAAACTTTTTTCATATTTATTCTTCATTTAAATGAGGTTCCTAACTATTTCATATTTTCTAGTTGAATAGTTAGGAAATATTCACATAGGTAATATAAAAAAGTAGTCTGTAATTTATGTCCTTAAATATTTTTAAGAGGTGTGTTAAATCTCAACAATTCACTTGATATGAACTAGAGGGAACAAACCTTCAATATTTTAAGTGGAAAAATGGTTTTTGAAAGTTAAGTTGTATTTGAATATGCATTTTATTTTTTTAAAAAATTAATTTGTGTGAGAAAGAAAAGTTACTTATTAAACTGGTCAAAATTAATTTTGAAAAACTCTCATTTTAAAAAATTAAACCAAAAATCAGTCTAATGTGTAACTAAAAATATTTTAATTTTTTTTAAGTTAGGAAAAAATTCATGTCCAAACCGGGCAATCTCCAGAATTTTATTTTTTTTGGTAATGGAACATCAAATAATATTTTCTTTGAATTGCTTTTTATAATTAAGAGGGGGGAAACAACGTAACCTTCTTCACTTATGTTTTCTTTTCTACCATAATCCATATAAAATAATTTTCTAAATTTTAAAGTAGATAGTAAGACAAATAGTTTCTTCTACAAAATATTTTTGTTCATACCAAACACATCGTTATATTTCTCAATGATATTCCACTATATCTATAGTAACTAGATAAATATTAGACTTCTTATATTTTAGTTCAAAAACACTATATATTGTAGAAAAAGTGCTTGATGGTGATAGCAAAATATTACTATAAACAGGGCCGGCTCTTGCCTTTGTAAAATTAGGCTTATGCCTTAGGCCCCAAATTATTATCAAGAATAAATTATGTGTTAAATTTTTATAGAAAAAATTGATTAATTATGATAAAATATATATTATTTTACACACTTTAACATCTTTTATACTTTGTTAAAAATAAGAATCAATATTGAAAAGTGTTGAACAAAGTGAATTACAAATTCTTTTTTTAAAAAAATTTTAGTTTCAAACATTACAACAAGCATATTAAAATGGTGTCTATCAAGTCATCAACTTCTTGGATCAGATTCTATGGTTCTTATAACTCTTATCTTTATTTAATATTTGTCAACTTATTAATTATAAAATTATGTTTACAATTCATATAATAATTGTCTCACTGAAATGGTGTTTTTCAATGTTGAGTTGATAAAATCTTACCTCAAATCAATAACTGAAAAAACAATACTAAACCTAATAATTTCCATCTAAATAGTGTAAGAAAAATAAATTTTGAATAAATATGTATACGAAGTTTGTTTATATTTTAGGCCTCAAATTGAAATTTTACTTTAGGCCCCCAATTACGTTGAGCCGCTCCTGACTATAAACAATTGGAATCTAATATCAGCTTTTATATCCATTGGAATTTCAATCATTAATTATATTATTATAGAGCTATCTTTTCTATTCTATTATTTCAGTAAATTATTGAAGAAAGAGTACCATGATATGATATCTCACCTTTAAATGGAGAATATATATATAGAGTACTTGTCTCGACATGATCAATGAACAAATTCTCTTGTCCATTAGGACCATTATTACTACTGTTAATGGAACTTTTTCCTGTTCAATATTTACTTTGTAAAATAAAATTATAAATTGAATATAGGTGGGGGAGGCATAAAATATA
>NC_064282.1:104403587-104407352 GCF_019186545.1 Solanum stenotomum
CCCTACTCTTTCACAAATTACAAAAATCCCATCTTTTTAGTAACTTTCGGATACATCAATTATGTCGTGTGATACATTATATTTGATGCAGGATTATCAGTTTGTTGCGTGATGTAAGGAATTAGAAACTGAAAATTTAATTTCATCCCCCCAAATACGCTAACATTAAACAGTCTCCCAAAATACGCCTTAATTTATTTGTTTCAAACATTCAGTTTCAGTCTATATGGAACACTAAAATAATTAGAAAATATAAATTTTGAATTGTTTATCCCTGTTCGTCCAAAAAAAAGCTTCAGAAACGTGGTTCATAATTTTGTTTGAAGGTGATTTTGTGAAGATTCGTAATGAATATTTTGATATTGTTAAGGCATTCAGGAATATGGGAGAGTGAGGTTAGGTACGAGCAATACAAAAGTGATGGGATAGTGGTTGGGGAAAATATTTCATATGTGAATCTTATTTCAGCCATTGCAATTGAATTGAATATTGATGAATTGAAAAAAAATGTTTAGATATGATAAATTGTAGAAGGTAATTCATCTCCGATGATAATTAGGAATGATATGGGAGTGAAATTGTACGTAGAAATAAAGAAGCATGAGGTTGGATTCAGTATGTATCCACTATGCGTTGATACGTCTGATAAAAGTGAATAAGAGGTACAAGGTTTCGATTCAAGCAGTGATGCAATCGTGTGTATTGAAGGTGGAAAAAGGGACGCTAATGCTCTAAGCATTGTTGAATCGAAAATTGGTGATTCCTATTACATACCAGAGATGGAGATAGCAAATTATATATCAGATACAAATATCACAAAGGTGAAAACGAAACAATTGTATAGATTTTGATACAATAAATTGAATTGAAACGTTTATCAATGGGTTCGATAATTTTTGTTTGTTAAACTCTGTCAAAGTTAATTTTGTATATATATATATTATGTATCTGATACTTAAATTTATGTATCTAATACTTAAATTTTTGAAACTTTTGCATCGAAAATTCAATTAGTATAAATTGCTAAGATTTGTACACAAAGGTATAAGAAACAACATGTAAAATTTACTAAATATGGTGAAATTGTGAAATTATATGTAACTGTATCAAGTTTAGCAATATAGTATCATATGTTTAGATACTTAGTAAATTTTCTTATTATGATGCATAATTATTGGGTGTAATATATATAAATTTCTTCTTGATAAATCATATTACTTAATAATAATATAGTATCAAGTGCTATGATTTGTACAAAATGTTGTACGAATTGTCATGTAAAAAGATATTTAATTTTTTAAAATTAACTAGCGTGTATCACGTGTAAAATATAGTATCACGATTTGTGATACAAACAAGTTTGTTATTTTGTAAGCATTTTTGTATCATGTACATAATAATTATTTTTAAAAATTCTAATGATATGTCATATTTTTCAGTCACAAAATTATCAGATACATTAATGTCATATTTTTCAGTCACAAAATTTCATTAATGTAATTATTATCATACTTATCAGATACAATAATGTCATTATAATCACACTTATAGGATACATAATTTTTTGAAGTCCTAACTGAACTGAACAAAAAATTAAAAGCGAAAATAAATAATTTTAAACGTCAAAACTCTTTCAAATTTAAAACTATATTATTAAAAGGGTAGTAAATACTCCAAAACACTAATTAATATAACTTAAAAAACAAATAAGTATCAACATGTGCCTGTGAACTGGAACATAAAAAACTAACTAGCCTACATTAACAAGTTCATTTTCTGCTGCTAGATTTAAGACGCTCTTCAGCCTTGGAGGGTCATCATTGTCGCTAACATATCCTGCCTTGGCCTTGTTGAGACCATACTTCCATAGCAGTGTTGCATATCTTTTGCGAAGATTGTCACTTCCAAAACTATCATATGACATGTTGATTTCGTCACTCAAGAATTCAGCAAATGCAGCTACGAACATTCCGCAATCACTAAAAAAATAAGAAGATTAATTATAAGAATGAATTAGATACAAAAATTAGAGAAAGAATGATACAATACTGACATGCTATCGCTTTCTTGTTGCATGATATCTTGAGCAAACTCCACATCAAACGAATGTTGTGGACCCAAAAGTTCTCCGGTTTTCTTGTCTTTATATGCGTCCAATGCTGCCCAATCAGTTCTCTCTGTCTTTAATGTATATGATACCTCATCAATCCAACATTTTTTCGGCTGTGACATAGTATAAAACCAATTCTTGTCCAGAGGAAATGCGATAACAAATTTTGTATGAAATTTGTATTGCAAGTAGAGCCAAACTTAAGGGAGTGTTTTGGAATCTGTTTAACTACATAATTCATATTCTGCAATTCAAAAAAATGATGTTGATACTTAATAGAAACAATAAGCTTTAAAATGATACATAAAAATGTAAAATTGTACTTGATACATAATTCTAACTACAGATTATAAATCAGTCAAATTGATACTTAATATAAACAATAAGCCAAATTATGGAACATTATGTTGTTTTGCAACATACATGTAATCCTCTAATATGAACTTTAAACTTTCATACACTTTTGACAACAAAAAAATGACCAATAATTCTTTATCTGGTAAAATGAATAAATGATACACAAAATCAACATTTGATACATTAATAATAAATATCAACAGTTCTATCTCATTATTTAAATTTTAACTTTTTGATACATGAGTCATAATAAATGATGTTTAATTACATATTTCATATTCTGCAATTACAGAAAGATAAATGATGTTGATCAATAACTAAATCGATAAATGATGCATACATAACTAAAAGGGAAATATCATAATTGATTCAAACTATTATGTTTCAGATCATTTTATACTTAGTATACTAAAATTGCATGACTGATACTATAAAATCATATTACTTCTGTATATACATTGGCTTCTATTTAAACATGATACAAAATGTTAACTAACAAATATGTTAAATTCTGTTTTCGCATCATTCATGTGCATATCTACGAATATGATACATTGTACAACAAATAACCTCTATATCATACAACAAATTGAACACCTATCTTAGATACAATTCTCAACACACAAAATTTGCCTTAAACTAGTGTTTTATCTACAAATGTAAAACAAATACTTATTTTTGTATCATTTACGTATATGAATCACCAGTAACATATACTTTATTTCAGCAATGAAACCTTAATACCAACAATTGATAAAATATCAATGTTTCTGGGTAGAAACTCAACATTTCAGTATATATCAAGATACTTTATTTTTCAACAATGAAACCTTAATACCAACAATTGATAAAATATCGACGTTTCTGGGTAGAAACTCAACATTTCAGTATATACCAAGATACTTTATTTTCAACAATGTGTTTCATCAACAAATGTAAAATTTATACTCAATATCAACATCAAATAAAACATCAGTGTTTCTGGTAAAAAACTCCAGATTTCAATATATACAATAAAACTATATTTTTCAACCATATCTTTCATCTACAAATTTAAAAGTTAAACTCAAACCCAAACAATCAATGTTTCTAGGTTAAAACTACAGATTACAATATACACTATATACGTTTATTTTTCAACAATGTCTAAAATTAAAAGCAAAAGAAAGACATACCATGGGTAGTGTTGGTCGGGAAATGGGAGGGGCAACCTTTCTACCCCTTTTCTTTTTAGTTTTTGCATCCTTTGCTTTAGATGATGACCCCATTCCGTTTTCGATTTTCTCTTGGTAGAAGTT
>NC_064282.1:104409515-104419019 GCF_019186545.1 Solanum stenotomum
AGATGTAAAAATTCTTCAGGAGAACATAGATTATGCCTGTGGATCTGGAGCTGATTGCACAGCTATCCATACTAATGGTGCTTGTTTCAACCCTGACAGTGTCAAAGATCATTGCAACTATGCTGTAAATAGCTATTATCAAAGAAAAGGTGCATCTGGTGCTAGCTGTGACTTTAAAGGAACTGCAACTTTGACATCAACTGCACCAGCTTGTAAAGTTTCCTCATTTATACACTAATCTATATATTCATTTTGTCACTTTCAAAGATTTATTGTTAAACTTTTTTTGTTTTGTTTTTGATCATCAGCTACTGGTTCTGGATGTGTATATCAGTCCACTGCAGGGTATGTTTTCTATACTTGTGTTATAATATGTTATGTTAGATCTAGCATTGCATTAGATTCTACTTAAAGTTTTACCTTAAAAGTAAAGGAAAGATTCTTAGTGTCACTCTTGGTTGTGTGATGATGATAGCTTCAATTTAAAGCTCATTTACCTTTTGATCTTAGAGAAAAGGTTGCACTCTTTTTTTTTCTTGGTGTCAATTGCAAGTTGTGTGTTTTTGAAGGTAAAGGGTTGGTGAAGGAAGTTAAAAGTGTGTCTTTGGGTATGGAAATGTTGTTGGGCTAAAACAATCTATAGATCAAGAGAGTGTTAACATGGTGTTTAAACCCACACTATTTTCCTCAAATGCCTTGTACCATTAAGAGTGTTCAACACCTACTTTCCATGTAAGACTTTGTTCAAACTCCCCACCGACAAATACATAAGGGTCGTAGCTAGTATAGAGACAACTTATGATCATGTGTTAAATTTATGTATAAGTTCCGTAACATTTGATAGCAAAATTAGGGAAGTAAGTTATTCGTGTATAAAAGTAATATACCCCCATTTAAAAAGGAATGACCTACTTTTTCTAAGTCTGTTTAAAAAATAATCACTCATTTTCATTTTTGGTAACACTTTAGTTTCAACTTTTCATGGGACATGTTTAAGACCACAAGATTAAAAGACATTTTGATACATTTGACATAACTTTAATATAAGACCACAACATTAATAAATCTTATTTATTTTTTAAAACTCTATGTCAAGTCAAACTAGTTCATTCGTTTTGAAATAACAGATGGAGTACGATGTTTAATTTGCACTTTAGAAACCCACATAACTAATAAGTAGATGTATAAGTTGTGAGTGAATTTGTGTACTATTTTATACAGGGGCAAAGCCAATGTACTAATAATAAGTACAATAACTTTGATCTAAATTTTATATTTGTCTAAAGAACCTCATACCCCACAAACTTTAAATTGTGGCTCCACCTTTGATTTTATACGAAGTAGAAGATTAAATAATTAATACCCGCATAGTTAATATTTGCATGATTCTAATCAATTACTAAACAATCCCTTAAAGAATAAATTCACTTGATTATGACTTCAATGGTCGGTTGTTGTATGATTGTTGGTGCTTTTTCTAGTCCAACACTTTATTTTACCATAAACTTCCAATAGCTGTATATTGTCACTACTCACTACCAAATTTGGTGAGTTTGTTTCTTCATCATGTGCTTTTGTGAGCTGTCTTGATATCTTATGTCTGTTAATGCTCAATGTGTACCTTTTTTTCTTTGCTATGACGAAAATTTCAGGTGTATCCTACCATCATGTAGCATTTTTTAATCATGTTAGTTCATTAGTTTGTGTCATGCATACTTGCTTCTTCATGTACCAACATTTTTTAGTCCTATTAGTTCATTCATTTATTTGTCACGCTACTTGTTTCCCTCATGACGTTTTCGTGTACTAATATTACTCCCTCTTGTTCCAAAAATTTTTGGCAAGCTTGCGGAGACATTTATTACTTTTTGACATAATACATACATAAACATGCTCTTTAACTTGGTCTCAGCTGACATTTATGTCTTCCAACTTTGGGCGTCCACAAGTAGACACTTAAAACTTGTTTAGAGTTGAACAAGTAGACACATGTATCCTATGCGACGTCCTATGTGGCAATTCATGTCGGACTCATGTGTCTACTTGTTCAACCTTATACATGTTTAAGTGGATACTTACAGTTGGAGGACATAAATGTCAACCGAGGTCAAATTAAATGAATCGCGTATGTATTGTACCTTACTTTGTTTCTTGAATCTTTCCTTCCAGTTCAATTGGTTAACGGTTAATTTCGTGACGTATTTAATGAGATAAAAGATAGTTCTTGAATGTCTCCTTAAAGGGTGTGCGTTCAAAAATCGTAAAAGACAGATAATATGGATGGATGGTATTGTTGTATATCGGTTAATCGGTTCGATATGGTTCTTGATATCCTTTTATTCTTTTGTTTACCAGTAACACAGGTGGAAACACAAGTCCAACAACTGTACCAGGAACAACAAGTCCATCAACAGGAGGCACTAGCACTGGCACAACATTACCAGGGACTAATCCAGTTTTTGGACTTGGACCAAGTGGCATGACCAACACAGACATAAATGGTGGTACTATTATTCATCAAAACAGTGTGTTTTTCACCATGACCATTTTGTTTACAACCTTATTGGTATGCCTAATGGCCTAAAAGAAACAAGAATGAAAGAATAAGGGACAATTGAGCCCGTTTGCCTAATTGAAAAGAATTTTGGGTTGGTAAGGGGGAATTATGTGGACACAACTTTCACTTTTTTTTTGGTTTTGTGGTTTCTTGGAAACAGTTTATTAATTAGTGGTGTAGAAGGGGGGCCCTAATCTCTATCTTTTTAGATTTTTCCCATTTGTATATCTAGAGAGTAGAGAAAAGAGGCTGTAATTTTTTATTTAAATATTGTTATCAATGAGACTATTCACTACTTTTCCCCATCCTTTTTCATGTTATTCTTTGATTTGATACAAAATTTAAAAAATAATAATTTGAAATTGTCATAGAAAACAATTTTGGAATGTGTGGTTACAAATCTACTTTTCCCCATCCTTTTTCATGTTATTCTTTGATTTGATACAAAATTTAAAAAATAATAATTTGAAATTGTGATAGAAAACAATTTTGGAATATGACCACAAATCTACTTCATTCAATAAAAGAGAAATTTTTTAGTTAAGTTATTTGTAGATGGACTTAAAAAAAAAGTATGATAAGTTATTTTGAGATAAGTTAATACTGCTTATTAGTATACGAAACATAGGAGGGAAAATGCATAAGTACCTTCCAACCTATGTCTGAAATTTCAGAGACAAACTATTATATTATACTATACTAAGGTTCCATTACTTCCCGAACTTATTTTATAAATAACTTTTTACCCCTTTTTGGCCTACGTGGCACTATCAATCAGATAGCTTGTCAACACGCACTGGCCCAGAAGATAGTGCCACGTAGGCCTAAAAGGGGTAGAAAATTATTTATAAAATAAGTTCGGGGGGTAATAGGACCTTAGCTAATAAGTATGTTTCTGAAATTTTGGGCATAGGTTGGAGGTACTTATGCATTTTCCCAAAAATAGAATAAAATATTTTTGTATTTTATTCCTAAAATTAGTATATCTTATATTTCACACAAAACGATTTTGTTGTTGTTGATTGTGAGATTAAAAAATAATGTTGAGAGAATATTGTACTAGTATACTATTTGTCTTCCACTAAATAAAAATTAGACAAGACAGAGGAACTAACCTGACTCATCCCATGTGCTATCAAAGGAGAAAGAAAACAAATCACCAACTAGATATATCAGTCACTCAACAACATTAGAAAATCATACTAGCTCTTATGATTAGCTATACCACAAATTCTCAATGATTTTTATAGTCACTTAGAGCCCATTTGAATTGATTTAAAAAGTAACTTTTTAAAAATATTGAAAATGATTTTTAAAATAAATAATTATGTGTTTGAATAGAAGTATTGTAGTTGAAAGAAAGTTGTTGATGTGTTTGGCAAATAAGTGCCATTAAATACCTTTTTTTTTTAAATCAAAATATCTGAAATATTCTAAAAGTTGTTAACATTATAAAAAGTTGATTAATTTAAGATTTTTATTTATTTTTAAATTAAAATAAAATTAACTTATATTTTAATTAAATTTCAAGAATGTATTATTTAAATTAATTTATATGCACAACTTATTTTAAATTTAAAAATATATAATTTGAATAGATCACATGAAAGATGTAAGATTTATTTTTAAGGGAGAAGGCACAAGAACCTCCCTAGACTATGACCGAAATCTCAGAGACACGTCTTAACTAAACTAAGGTCCTATTAGCCCCCTGAACTCATTTTATATTTAATATTGTACACCTTTTGGCTTATGTGGCACACCCCGTGACTCCACGCAGTTGAGGTGCGTGGGAGATATTTGGATGCCACGTTAGCAAAAAAGGTGTACAAAATATAAAAAATGAGTTCAGGGAGGTAATAGGACCTTAGTTTAGTTAAGGTGCGTCTCTGGGATTTGGGTCATAGTCTAGGGAGATACTTTTACATTTTCCCTATTTCTAGTTACATTCATAAGTAATAATATTTGCCTATCGTTAATATATTTCTTCATCATCACAAATTATTTATAAGAGGAATATAAATTTATTATTAAAGTTAATTTTATATACACAACTTATTTTATATGCACACATATTCTCTTTCATAGATGTAACAATAGATTTTGTCTTACTTTTTTCACTTGATTACTACTTCCAATTAAGGCTGCGCAATGGATCGGAACGGAACGACCGGATCGGAACGAACCGAAACGGGATGGTTTGACCGGTTTGTTGATCGGTACAGGGATGAACCGGATCGGAATTATCGGGACGGATACTCGTTCCGTCCCGTCCCACTATATATCGGGATGGAACCGAGATGGACCGGAATGGAACGGGATGGGATAAACGGGACGACACATCTAGCTATTTCAAAAAATGATAAAATTTTTTTTAGTTATTTTGATTTTTTGAATTACGAAAACCTGAATGTTTTTTTTTTATTTTTCTAAGTTTAAACTTCAAATTAATAGTTTTGAAATTTATAATGTAATTTTACTTAAGTTTATTTTAAAGATTTTTAATTTTTTTTTTTTACCTATTAAGTTTACAAGTTATGTTTAATAAAGTGTTTTTTAAAGTGCTTTAGCTTAGTTTTCAAATTTCAAGATTTGAATCTTTTGAAGTTTATAAGTTATTACTTATTAATATGTTATAACTTATAAGTTATATTTATAACTTGTAATTTAAATAACTTAGGTTTGTAATTTTAAAAAAATAAATAAAAATAAGGATAAAACAATGACACAAATTAAAAAATATCAATCCAATTTATTTAAATTTGTATTACAAATTACAATTACAATTTACAACTATTAGCAGAGTGCATAATTTACGCAGCCACCTTCTAGGAAGGGTTCTGTTTCAACTAAGCCTCAAATGTAATACTAATAGTTGTATAGTCCCGTAAAGTCTTTCTCTAACTCAGCTATAGATTGACCATAATCAACTATTGGTCTTGGTAAATCTCGTTGACGATCTTGAAGTTCCATGCCATCGTCACTACCACATCCAATGACTGAATCTATGAAAAGTTCATATTGACTATCTTACTTTGGAAGTCCTTGATTTCTACACTCAGCATTTATCCAATCTCTAAAAAGCACCGATATCTCCAAACTGTCTTCTGCTAATGAATATCTACGGTCTCCAATTTGAAATCTTGCCGCGCTGAAAGCTGCCTCTGAAGCTACTGATGATCCTTGAATTGCAAGCACATCCTTCACCATCCTACTAAGTTTTGGAAATTGAGTTCCACGAGCCCTCCACCAGTTCAGTAGTTGTGGTATACCTTTCTCGTTTGTAATATTATCTGAACCCTATTCAAGATATTTAACAAATTCACATTTATTAGACGAGTCAAGATCAAGTTTATATTTCACTCTACCATGGGTACCTACTCGAGGCATAGACATTTGATGATTTTCAACATTATCTAAGGAACAATATTTATCATACATTTCTTTAGTAAGTAATTTTATACTATTTTGACATGTTACCAAATCATGTTGTTCTTCTGGTTTAATATCTAAATTGTGATAAATGCATTCAACTAAAGCTTTTGCACCATATTCTTTATATTCAGGGTTGAAAATAATTGCAGTTAAATAAATTTGAGGGGTAGGAAAAAAATATTTCTTAAATTTTGTAATCATAACTTCAATAGCACTAGTAAATAATTCATTTGTTTTAGATTCAGAAAAGAGAGATGAAATCTCACATATATGTATTAAAATTTCGAAAATAGTAGGATAATACATTTCAGATAAAAAATTTAGTAGCATCATAAAATAATTTCAAAAATATTCTAAGTTCATTTACTTCATCCCAATCACTATCATTAAGTTTTAATTCAGGATAAGCATTATGACTATTAAATTGCATAGTAATAGGTTCTCTATATGTATAAGCAACTTCAAGCATATCATAAAAGGAATTCCATCTAGTTTTTACATGTTTCAGAACTTTTCTAAACGGAAGTTTACATGCATTACAAAGCTCTTTAAATTGATTAATTCTACTACTACTATGCATATGAAAAATATAAAAACAAACATTATCAACTTTATCACTACTATTTTCAAATAATTTCACACCATCACTAATAACCAAATTTAATATATGCGCAATCTAACATGATAAACATATTTACTAATAGGACAAATTCTAGGTTCTAGCATATTAATAGCATTTAAATTAGCAGAAATATTATCTAAAGTAATACTAATGACTTTATCACAAAGACCGAAATATCTAAAATTTCCAACACAGTAGTAGCAATATACATTCCAATTTTTTTCTGTTGACAAATTTTATAACCGATATTTTTTTTTTGTAAATTCCAATTATAATCAATCCAATGCGCAGTAACAGTTACATAATCAACACCATTAGGACTACGACTCATATCAGTGGTAATAGCAACTCTACAATCCATTATTTCAAAATAGGCACGCAAAAATTGACAATGTTTTTCTTGAAATTCAAAAATATCTCTTTTTACCATGCTTCTTGATAAACTTTTAAAACTAGGATTATATGTATCACAAATATATGCAATAAAACCCGAATGTTCTCCAAAACTAAAAGGTAAACCACAAACAACAATCATTTTTGCAAAATTTTCACGATCATGATCCTAATTATAGGTTCGATGTGTAAGAGGACCACTTGGGTTCGAAGTATTTAATTCACATTGAACCATATTTGACCCTCTAACCGATGCTCCAACGCTAGAATCTTCACAAACATTAAGAGAAGATAAATATGCAAACCACTCTTGACTATGTTTTTGCATCAAATGTTTTTTTAATCCCCCCGTTGAACCTCCACTCCCACCGGATGTATATTTAAAATGTTATTTACAAATATTACATTTACTAAAAGTTTTTTCTTCATTCAAATAACAAAATTTCCACACATTTGATTTTAAAGTACGTTGTACTTTGGTCTTACCTCTAGTTGGAACAATAGGGGGACGACTAGTTCCAACTGGATGATTGTCCTCCTGAGGTGGAACTTCAGTACTATTGAGGTCGGGACTAGTCAGTGTATCATCTAAATCTACTTCTTCATCAATTTCTACTTCTTCATTTTCTTGATAAATACCATAATGTCTTTCATAAACATCTTCGGAAATTATAGGAGTATCCGAATTAATTTCTATAGGATCGGGACGGAAAAAAACTAGTTTCATTCACATGAGTAAGTTCATCAGTATTCATTCTAACAAGAGGAAATTTAGATTTAGAAGAACTAGAACCTTTATTATTTTTTGTAAATATATTTTTTACTCCGTGTACAATACCTTTTTTACCTCTACTTTTTTTAGAAGACTCCATGATATAAAATTATAAAATACGAAATTTAACAAGAACAAATAATATATAATAAGAACAACTTACAAATAATAAATACAAAAAATAATAATATAAAATTAGTGAGTGGGACGAAGTTACCAAACGTTTGTGTAAAGAACAAACGATTATAACCGAAAATTGAAAATTTGATGTCGAAACTTGAAGTTTGAAGAAGATTCCTCCTCCAAAATTCCGCAAATGATTATTCAAATCTTCACAATTACAAAATAATATGATTTAAATTTAGAACTTAAAACTTGAAATTTTGAGAAAGATTGAAAATTGAGAAAAAATTAATATTTGTTATTATAAATCTGTAGTTAAAAATATAAAGAAGAGGGAGTATTTATAGGATTTATATTTTAGAAATAAAAGAGGAGCAAGGGATTTGAGGAATTTTTTTTTTACGTTTAAAATATTAACGTTTGGAAAAAAAATGACTGTTGGGACTTGGGGCATTAGGCGTTGGGAAGGCTGGCAATTGACAGACTTTGGACTTTGGCAACTGGCACATTGAAAAGGACACAAAGTGACAACTGACAAGACAACCATTGCCAATGGCAAGCGGCAGACACATTGAAAAAGGCCAAAGGGACACATTACATACTACCCTATAT
Source organism: Solanum stenotomum (assembly GCF_019186545.1). Taxonomy (NCBI): domain Eukaryota; kingdom Viridiplantae; phylum Streptophyta; class Magnoliopsida; order Solanales; family Solanaceae; genus Solanum; species Solanum stenotomum. The sequence continues at coordinate 104,418,030 of NC_064282.1, forward strand.
ATTATATATTTAATAAATTAAAAAAAATATCGAAATCGGACCGGACCGGAATGGAACCGGAATGAACTGGTACCGAAATATCGGTATCAAATCGTGATACCGTTCCGTTCTGGGTACCGGTTCACGATATCCCATCCCGTCCCGAAAATGACCGGATCGAAACGGTACCGAACCGGTACGACCTGGTCCGACGCCCAGCCTTACTTCCAATACCATCCGTTGAAATTTATGTTTTTAGTGATGGCTTAGGAAACATAGTAGAATTCCTATCTTGTGGATCATCACTTTCATCCCCTTCATCATTAGGATTAAGGCTTAATTCATCAATGGTCCCCTAAAGTTGACAATAATTTTCACTTAGACACCTTAGCTAGACTTTTTTCATTTTTGACACTTCATGTCATGCCCCGTTGTGTTATTTTGACACTTTTTTCACAATTTTTTGTTAACCTTACGCGCGTATTGACTAAACATATCCACATGGATTAAATGACCAATTATGTCATGCCATCTCATTTTAAAGCCATGTCATTAAACACACAAAAATAAATTAAAGAAAAATAAAATTAAAGGTCAAATAGAAAGGGTTTTGAGCAATTAAAAACAAATTATTTTAAATATTTCCTCTCCCACCCCTCTTCCCCCACCCACCCCGATCATCTTCTTCATCAAAAATTTCTCACCACAACACAGTCATCTTCTTTAGATTTCTCCTTTTTCATTTTCTTTTCGCCCATTCCCACCCTATATAGTTATCTTCTCCGCCATATTCCCCCATTTTCATGGTCTTTTTCGTAATACCCACTTGATTTCATCGTCTTCTTCACCATACCTTTCTCCTATTTCTTCGTATTTAGAATTCTAAATATGAAATTTGAGAAATTATAATGGCGATGTGAATATGTTAAAATCACTATTGTAGATTTTTTTTATATACTTAATTTTATGGGAAAATGCATAAGTACCTCCAGCCTATGACCAAAATTCCTG
>NC_064282.1:104419079-104467848 GCF_019186545.1 Solanum stenotomum
AATTTTCTACCCGTTTTTGACCTATGTTGCACTTTCCTTGAAAAATTTGTCAACATGTGCTGAGTCCACAAGATAGTGCCATGTAGGCTGAAAAGGGGTAGAAAATTATATATAAAATAAATTCGGGGGAGGGGGGGTAATAAGACCTTAGTAAATGTTAGGTGTGTCTCAGAGATTTTGGGCATAGACTTGGGGGGAGGGGGTACTTATGCATTTTCCCTAATTTTATTCTTCATTCTTTTAAGAAAAAGGGTTACATTCTTAAAGGTGTTTTGCTGAATAATCGATACCATTTCAAGTCTTTTTATTATGTATTGTGTTCAATAATATTAACATTATATTTTTCCAAAACAGATAATAGAAGGTTTGAAAGAAGTCTTTGATGGATTTTTCGAAAATTTTTGAGAGAGAAAATGTAAGAAGATGTACTGACTGAAATTGAGAAAGAAGAAGAGAAAAAAAAAAAAAGGCTAAATAAGCCTCACATGCGTCATCAATGAGTGTATCACACTCACTTTACCACATCAGCGAAACGTGTCAAAATGACATAATAGGGAGGGACATAAGGTGTCTAAAATGAACAAAGTCTAGTTAAGGTGTCTAAGTGAAAGTTGATGCCAACTTCAGGGGGTCACCGATGGGTTAAGCCTAGGATTAATAAAGTGTTTCATACCATCATCATCAATGTCATTTATTCTTTCTTCGTTAAAATTTATTCAATTTCAAAAAATTATTCTTGATTTGCGGCACGTGCTCTTTCTTCCGTAGCAACAATATCAGAAAATAATGCATCATAGCAAAATCATACGAGCAAAAGATCTTTATTTCTAATTTTTTTATATCAAACATATTCCTGTAACAAAAGATAAGAAACAAATTTAGGTAAATTAAAATTCAACAATGCAAGAAATAAGAAATACATATAGAACAATGTGAGAAATGTACCTTAATTTTTCGCTTCCATCAATCATCATATGCAATAATTGTATTTTTGATGGCACGTCATCCTATACAATGATTTTTCATTTGTTTTTTATAGTGTCCTTCCGTCTTTTTATTGAACTCGTCGGTCAAATTTTTCCTCCATCTGTGGATAAATGAATGTTTGATCTATATATTTCCTTTCCTAATCTCTAATTAACATAACTCTATAAATTTGAAACGAACATCATCATCCCACTTAGCATTAGTTTGTCCCAAATTAATTTCTGAAATGCTGGAAATGATCTGAAGATGAAAATTAATAAGAAAATTGAGAATAAATACTTCTATAATCTTATAATAGATGACAATTATATACTACACACAATCAAATTATACACTACAAAAAAACTAAAAAGAGAGACTATTTGATACATAATCCAAAAAAAATACAGAAAACAACACTGCAAGCCTGCAACAGCAAAATAGAACACAAAAAATAAAAAAAATACATAATCCGAAAAGAAAAGAAGAAATTGAGAGAGAATGAAGAAGAAACTAAAAACTGTTCATTATTTTCCTGCATCTAGTTGTTGAACTGATACCGTTGCTATCAAAGAAAATTAAACTAAACAAATCCAAAGGGTGCAACCAATTAGGCAGTATTGTTTTGGGGTGTCCGGTGGTTGTTGACAACTTATAAATCACTAGATGCAACTGTAAAAGAAAATGGAAAAATAAAAAATAGATAATCCAAAAAGGAAATACAAAAATCTAGAGAAAATGAAGAACAACTTACTTCAATGTCAATAATTTTGTTTCGTGAAAAAATAAATGGAAACTGAAATGTTGAAGAAGAACAACAAAACTGAATAGGGGGAGCGTTGGAGGTTTAACCTTTGGAGCGGTGCATCAACAAAGATATGGTGGAATAAGACTGCTTAATATCTTCAATTAAAGGCAGGATGAAATATTCTTGCATTTTATTTCTGAAATTACTATATCTTATATTTCACAGTAAACAATTTATTACTATGTAGTGTCCTCTTTATGTTAAAAGTAACCTTGTTTCCTGTTAATTTAGAAGAAGTTACAAAACATTTTTCTTGATTGTGAGATTAAAAAATAATTTTAAGAGAATATTGTACTAGTATATATATACTATTGTCTTCCATTAAATAAATAATTAGTCAAGACAGAGGAATTAACATGACTCATCCCATGTGCTATCAAAGGAGAAAGAAAACAAAACGCCAACTAACATACCACAAATTCTCAAGGAAATGATTTTTACAATCACTTACAAATTGAATAGAAAAAAATGACTTATTTTAGATATATTATATCAAAGATTTCTTAGATGTAAAATTTTTCAAATTTTCCTACTTTGAATAAGTGCCACTGTCCTAATAATTACTATTCAATATCTTATCAGTGGAACTCAAAAATAATTAAAACAATGTTTATATTCATATCATTAGATAACAATAATAATAATCTAAATAAAAGGATGTTATGAATAGTGGAGCTATTAGTTAGTTGCAGATTAGTCACAACAAGTCACAAAGTTAGTTACAATTGATATAATGTATTCTCGTGTGATTAATATTTGCTTTCACTCTTACGACAATCACAAGCTACCGCTACTAATCATCTCCGTCATCATAACCATCGCCATCATTGTCAACCATCATTATTGTCATCAACCACCTCTTCTATCATTGGCAACTACCATCTTTATCAACTATTATTGTCAGTCACTGTTGCACCTATCACTTTGATCATTATAATTATATTCATTGTCACTATAAATGTCACCTCCACTACCACTATTAACCATTACCACTTGTACAACCAATCCCAACCAACTCTATCATCACAACTCGTACTGTTGCCAACTATCACCAACATTAACAAATGGTCAATCGCAACATATTATTCAGCCATCACTATCACTTTCGTCGCCGTCACGACCATCAAGATCATTCATTATCACCACGATCAATCCATATTATCAACCAACTCCACCATTACAACTAGCATCGCCGCTAACGAGAATCAACACATCGTCAACCACCACAATCAACACCGCCAGTTACTAACATCATTCAACTTCACCATCACAATCACCACCACCATTATCAACTGCCTCTATCATGACAGTAACTACAACACTAACCACCTCCACCACCACAGATATCACCACTATCATTACTAGCTATCAACACCAATCAATACCATCACTACAAATCATTTCCACCATCACTAGCGAACATAAAGATTCTCAATAATGAATTTATTTTATAAAATTTATATTTTTTTAATATGTACATTAATTTATTTGAATGTATATTTATTATATTTAAATAAATTATGCACATATATTAAAAAATAAATAGTTTTAATTATTTAGTATTCATACTTAATTTAGAGACAGCATATTAACCCTTCAGATTCATACGTCTTAATTTTTATGAAAACAAATGATATCTAACTCACTTTCGGGACTGAGTACTAGTATAAATTACACATGAATCCTACCATTGATTACCATTACACTACGCAGTGGGCACAAATTTATAACTACTCAATTAATAAAACCTAGCCTACTTGGACGCCAAGCAGTTGCACGAAATTTTTGGCTTCGACTCTTGTTTCTGGACTTTGTGACGGTGATCTTGATCGGAAATCTGCGATCCCTCGACCTTCTTACGCTAGAATCTCCTTCTCCTTCCTTCCCAAGCTTAGAGCAACTTTTTGGGGGTTTCTAGGGTGGTTTACGTCTAAATTAGGTCTTTTAGGAAGAAGGAGAAAATAAAATTTCGCGTTATTTACATTATGTCTCGCCTATTCCGCTCTGGCGCCAGCTCACCTCACCGTGGCACCGCCTCCCTAGCGGCATTTGGCCCGCCCTGGCGGGACAGTGGCCCAGTAATTTTCCAAATTTTTATTTTTCTTAAATAACGATGGTTCAGGTTGTTACAAAATTACACCTAAATTTGACCTCATGTATCCGAGATACATGTATCTGGATGTACCTAGAGGCCCCAAAATCTGGTAAGATGCATAATATTACAAACTAGAGTGTATCTACGTAATTAACTCCTAAACTAGTGAGATTTTTGTAAGTTCCCCTTTTTACTTCTTTGCTAACTATCCTAAAAAATAGAAATAATTTTATTTTTTAAAAAAACATTAAAGAGAATGATTTTTGAGATAGCAAGTTGAGCTGCATTCCTATGGTTTTGTAAAGCTTCTACGGGGTGATTAATAAAACAGAAAAGAGCCTGAAATATCCTCAAACTATTGGAAATGGTATAAAACTGTCCTACATCCACCTATTGGCTCCCAAATGTCCCTAACATCCACCTACTGGCTCCCAAATACCCTTTCATCCACCTTTGGGTTCAATATTGACCATTATAGTAAATTATTATTTAAATAATATTTTTAAATATGTGGCTACCATCTATTGGTTACATTTTTATTACGTAAATTAATTTACAAACTCACCATTACTAATTATACCCGTTCCAAATTGACTACACTCGATTCAAGTTGACTATACCCGACCCAAATTAACTACAATCACCCCAAATTATATTTACCCCACCGATTAAAACAAATACACCCTTCATTTCCAACATTTCACTTCCTTTTTCAACCTTACTTCCACAATATATTCGCTTACAATCTCGAAAAACACTACCTCAATACACTCATGTATCACCATAAAAAATCATAAATGTTTTTGTGATTTTTATGGTGATACATGTGTGTATTTAGGTAGTGTTTTTCGAGATTGCAGGCGAATATATTGGGAAGAAGGTTGGAAAATGAAGTGAAATGTTGGGAATGAAAGGTGTATTTATTTTAATCTGTGGGGTAAATGAAATTTGGGATAGGCGTAATTATTTAATTTGGGTCGGGTATAATTATGGGTTAGTTTGAAAATTAATTCAAGTAATTAATTATATCCAATAGATGGTCGCCACGTATTTTAAAAAATATTTAATTGATAATTCGTTATAAAAGTGGTCAATATTGGACCCAAAGATGGATGACAGGTGTATTTAGGAGCCAAAATGTGTATGATAAGGATATTTGGGAGCCAATGGGTGAATGAAGGGTATTCTACCATTTTCGATAGTTCAAGGGTATTTTAGACCCTTTTCTGTTAATAAAATCTCTTAGTTACCAACAAAAAAAAAAGAGACCAACAGTTTTTTTTTAAATGACATTTTTTAATCTTAAAAAATTCATTCCCATAAAAAAAAAAGGCAAAAATTCATTTATTTTCAAATGAAGGAAGTAACTCTTTAATAGTTTGTTAATTATGTAAAACTATATTTATTTAAATAAGAATAAAATTGAAAAAAAATCAATGTTTTTTTATTTTATAAAGTACCAATTATTTTGAAAACAATAAATACCATGTATTATGAAATGAAGGGAGTAATTGTTTTAAAAAAGAAAAAAATTCCCTCCTTATCCCGACACTAGTTACAGGTAGCCCGTGTTGTGCACGGGTCCAATAAAATTAATTTTATATCTATTAGTTATGTCATGATCCAAAAAGGAATGTGATGGCACTTATCTTATCCCACAAAGACAAGTCAGCCTAAAATTCAAATAATACGATAAATGCGAAAGTTAAAAATAAGGATGTAAGTTTAACACCAATACTAAAGCGGAATACAATGTCAACTTAATTAAATCCTCAACACCTGGTTGTCACGTGCACAAGCCTCTAATGTACTATAATGGATTGGAAAGAAAAACACGTCTCAAATGATATTGTCGTTAAAGCAGAACAAAATCATAAATAGGAGTAAGAGGGTCCGCTGAGATGACAAACAGCTACCTCACAAATCTCCTTAGGAAGCCTCGGAAGAGAAAAGAATGGAAAGTATCACAAAGATCCAGGCTCGTAACCTACAAAAATATATAAGCAAGGGGTGGGTACCAAACTACACGGTACTCAACAAGTAAAATTCTAAAGACAAGCAAAGAGAATAGAATGCGGGTACTCCTTACACCCCAACCGAACCTCCATAACTACAACTTGCATAAAACCAGCACAACCTAACGACTCACAATTTACAAGCACATATCTCAACAACAACACTCTAACAATTACATATCCTCAACAACAAGCTCAATACTCATCAATCACAAGCTCCACAGAAAGGCACTCACAAGATCAACAAAACACAACATCAAGTTCACTAATGATAAAGATGTGCAATGCAATGGAATGTAATGTCAAGTATAGTGATGCATGTTCGACCTAGTGATACACACCCGATGTTTCTCAGTATGGGACCCATGGGGGACATATATGTCCATGCATCCGTCGCGGTGCGCGACACGTCCCTTGAAATATAGTATCGATCGCGGTGCGCAACACGTCTCTCAAAATATAGTAACCGTCGCGGCGTGCGACATGTCCCTTGAAATATAGTAATCATCGCGGCGCGCGACACGTCCCTCGAAATAGTACATCCTCTTTAATTTCTTATTCTTTCTCAATTCACGTAACACTTATCACAACCATGTCTCAAAATCAATGCAAATGACATGTTCACACAAATAATGAGGAGATGACCATTTTCATAACAATGCACATTTCACAACAGCACAATCGTGATACAACATCAACAATTAATCAACAAGCCCTTCAAACCATTCTCAACACATCACACACCAATAATTAATCACATTGACTTTTATTACCTCTCTTTCATCACTAGAATTATTCAATATGGACAACTCAACCCATCACCAAGTCCCATTACTCCCCAACGCATACCACAAGGAAATACACGATTCTATACACTTAACAGGGGTTTAGAAATTCACTTGCCTCAAATAATCGAACAATCACTCCGGGACTTGAGTCTTTCCCTTTTGTAGGGCTTCCAATTCAATACAATCTAATCAACTAAATAACCACAATAAGATTTCAAAACTACATCACCCACTGTTGACACCCAATTTTGGACCTCCACGATAGGAATTAATTTTTGAGCTTCATTAATTTCAAACGATTTGGAACAATTAATTTTATAAGAATTGAAATATATTTCAAGTTATTTTTAGGTAATTTTAGTCATTTTATAATTTTTAAATAATAAATATGTTTTTATATAATTAATATATTTTATAAATATTCGAAAATTGCGTATATAAAGATTTTACTTTTACATAAATATCCTACTAATTAGTTTAGCTATTTAATAAATTATATTTTGGATTAATTAATTTATCACTAAGCTAATTATTTTATTTCGTTGAAATTAAGAAGCTCACTAATTAATTCGTATTAATTCGTCTTGGTCAAGTTTTAACCAAAATTCATTGATTAAATTTTGATTTGACTACAATTGAATTTTATTTGGGCTTTTATACCTAATCAATTTATTTCAACCATTTAGAGAAGCCAATTTTGGGCCTTTTCCTCTCAAATCCAAGCAGGCCCATTCTTAAAATTAGTAGCCCACCGGACTTCAACTATATTCCAACACTTCCTAATCCAGCCCACCTTTTCCCCCGACCTAGCCCAAATCCCTGTTCAAAAGAGACCCAGAACGTTAACAGAAACCCAACAACTTCTTCCTCCTTTTTCACGTTAACATCATAGCGACCAAAAGCAGCAACATAGATGGCGTGAGGATAGCTCGCAGCAGCACGCATGGACGACACCCCCAACCCCGGTACGCGCTCCATCTCTCTCACGCAAAAGCCGAGTTCACGAAAAGCAGCAACAACTATAACTCACGGCGTCAAATAGATGGAAAGCGAACCCAACGTCTCATTTGCCAGAGGTTCGTACTGCAGCACCGTTTCAGTCCAAAGCCTGCAGATTCGTCCTTGCGACCATGAGATGATGCCACATAGCATAGCAAGGACAATGGGATCGATCCATCTGTCCGTCTACCTTTCCTCTTCCGTAATGAGTTGATTTTTCAAAGAAAATGGTGTCTTCCTTAAAATGGTGAAAGAAATTGGGAGTTTGAATTTCGGATGGGACCAACTCCTATCCAGATTTTATCTGTTTTCCCACAAAATGGTGAACCCTAATCTCCTTCTATATATTCTTTTTCTTTTCAGTATTGGTGGAGAATTTTTAGTTGGAAAATTCTTTACTAAGGCTGAGAGAAAACCTTAAGCAATTATTCACAAAAATATACATAAAAATACATTCGGAGAAGGGTAAACTAGGCATCTCGCTTGCCATTCCATTTGTGATTGTGTGGTGGAACTCTATGCTGTCTTTTGAGCTCGTCGTCTCAGTTCGTTGCACCACTGAAGGTAAACTCATTCGAAATTTCGACTCTTTTACTTGATGTTCTGTTTTGTTTGAATTATCTATTTTCTTGTTTTCTCGAATTCCTTTGTTCTCTTTGGTTCACTGTTCATGTATGATAGCCGAGCCTTTAGTTTTTTTAGTCAATGTTCTTAGTAGTTTGAAGCATAAAGGGTGTTCTTATGTATGTGTTTATTTCGTGAGTTTAGGCAGAATTTGGATGCCAACTTGTAAGGGGGTCGAACGTTGTTGCATCTAATGTCTATTAGATGCAACAAGTCATTTCTCTCTATCTTCCTTTAGATTTTCCTGATTATCCTGCTTCCTGGTGTGTTTAGTTGGAATTGATAATTTCATCTTCAAATGGTAGCTTCATTACTCCTTTGCATTATTGAAAGCATAAATGAGAATTGATACGAGTTGCTTCATGTATAATTTCGAATGAGACTCTATAGTTTTAAAGCTTTTTATCTGCTCAATTGAAACATTGTGTGTTCTATAAATTCTTATCTAAGCCTAGAATTATTTATTTGTGTTTGCAACCCAAGTATGAGTTTATTTTAAAGTTCGCCTTTGTTCAAGTGTTCCTGGCACAAATTTGTCAATGTTGCAATCTGTTCCTTTCTTTAGCGAGTAATATTTAGGTATCTGCTACTGTGTTTTATCTTGTAGTGTGTTATTTTGCCCTCTTTATTTAAATATATGATAGTAACAACTATAGGCTATCTTATTGACTCTCCTTTGTTTTATTTTTCATCAGTAAGATGTTGTTTGTTATAGCCTCTGCTAATTAAGTCTTAATTGCCTTTGACCGCTGTAAATGCATATTGCCAATTATCTTGTTAATTCTGTACTTTAGAAGATCATGTTTTTTTTCTTTATCGAGTTGTATGTTAATCATTTGTCATTTGATTTGCATGTGAAATCTATTCGGGTCTTCACGAACTCTATTCTTGCACTTTCCTTTGAGCCATGGAGGCATAATTCTATTTTATCCGAGTCAGCCCGCCATAAAAATCGAAGAATAGGTTCCCTAAAGTTGACGTACAAGTCTCGAAACTAAAAAAAGAGGCTGGATATGCACGATATACATCGATATACATGTGCCATATACGCTGTATATCTCATTAAAAATGGGCTAAAAGAGCCTTAAATTTTCAGGTTTTGTATTTTTGTAACTATTGGACCAAAAGCCCATTTATCTTGATCATTATTGTGTTAGTTTAGGACAGGTACCAAGTGTTGGGCCAAAGTTCCAAAAAAACATAAATCCGGCTCAAGTGTTGGTCCAAGCGAACAGAACACCAGACCTGGACCTGAACCTTCTCTCCCTCGTTATTTTATTTTATTTTTTTGTATTTGTCTAATTGTTTATTTGCTAGTTAATTCTAAGGTTTTTCCGTAACTCGATTCTCCAAAAGACGAAACAACCATATCTTTAAAATCAAACAAGTATTTTTTACTTTAAAATATCTAGTATTTAACTAATATTTTTATTTCCTCACCCTTTCCCTTTAAAAAACAAGTACAAGTCTTAAGTTGCTATTTCTTCAAACAATGTATGCTTTTATTTTCAAATCGTTTAGCCAAATAGTTAATTGCCGGATAACCGCGTATAAGAGGGCATTTTGGGTGCTTTCAGATTCTTCCCGAAGTGCTAATAAGAACCCCGAACCTCTTTGAATTTTTTCATTAGATTTCTGTTTTAATCTTTTGAAAAAGTAATTTTCTTGTTTTTTCTTTAAAATTAAGTGGCAACTCTTAAAATCGGTCTAATTAATATTTTTAAATAAAATAGAATAGTGACTCTGCTGGGGAGTTGAATGGTTATAACCTTAAGATTAATTATTTGGATATGTGTTTAACTCTTTACTTGTTTAAATTATCGTATATTATATTAATTGTGACATTTATGGCATCCGATTCCGCCAAATGGAAAATAGATTGCAGTAGGAAAAAATGCGGTTACGTGGCTTACCACGACTGTCCTTCAGAAAAACACAAGTTGAATTCTTTGGAAGTGATAAACAAATAGTTTATTAGACTTCACCCCGTTGTTTGTCTGACTCAGGTAACCGTCATTTCTAAACCAATTCTAGTCAACCTAGAGTAGAGCGAAACTAAATTCAAATCTAAGCATAAGTCTAAGACGGCTTAATAACCAAGGCGTATTAAGTACATTAGTAAAATCGTCAAAAATCATGTCCAAGGTCCACGACCTAGCGACATATCATATTATTTGACATTTGAAAGATGTGTGTATGAAAACCTGATTGTTACCTATTTTGGGGGGGAATCTTAATCGGGTTCTATTTTTGTAGGTATGGATAGATTTCCCAAGTTTGACATGGTTGTAAAGGCTCCAAATATGCTCAAGTTGTGGTACAATGACCTCAATACATTTCACAGAAGGGACCTTAACAAATATGTAGGGACCCTAACATAACTCATCAATATGGTTGGGTGACCTGAACTAATTGAAATCCTCACCGGCTACTGGGACAATGAAAAAATGGTATTCCAATTTAGAACCATGGAAATCACCCCGACCATTGAGAAAATTCAGGATGGCATGACACAGAAGGTACAGGGCTTGAACGAAGAGTGAGAAAACAGGAGGACATCATAATCTCAAACAAGCCTACTGTCGAAGAAATTACAAAATGACTCGGATTAAGAAATGATTGCGCATACTTGTCCCTTGGGTCAAGCATCGCGTTCAGGGATCGCTATATCAGATTTGGAAATGCAAGCTTCTACTCAAATTATAACCAAGAGTTTAGGGTCACTTTCAGAGAATGGGATGGGATCAGACCCCTGGCATTCGCTATTGCACTATTAGGTACTATGGTTTTTCCCCAAGGCCTGAGTCTCAACATCAACACCCGAATAATTATGCTCGCGAACACTCTGTTCCATGAGTATGAAAACTAAGGGCAAGTAAAGTATTATCCCATCGCGCCTGTCATCCTGTCCGACATTTACCGTGCTTTAGGGAAATGTAAGGAAGGACATTGTTACTTTCAGGGTTGTAACCTCCTTTTCCAATGGTGGATAATGATTTATTTGGCAAAGGGACACGGGACTCAACAACTACATACCCTCGATGATAATAATGGTCTTAAGGGTTTGCATGATATGTTGTTTTGGGCAGATTTAGAAAATAGGAAGACTAGAGGAAGATGGACACATATTTTCTCCGAGCTGAGAGAAAAAGATATTCAGTAGATGTTCAATCGTTTCATCTCAAAAGATGCCATAGTACGGGGCTACAGACAACTCGTGCTCCCTCTACCAGGTATTCGGGGTATCTGCCTGTATGCACCCATCCGGATCCTGAGACAGTTTGGGAGAAGACAAACTATGCCTCCAAATGCATACTACCGTATTTATGTGTTCGACATCGGGAATGATAGAGTGCTTGAGGCTTCAGAGATGCTGAAGGAATGGAAAAAGGCACTGCGAATGAACAAATACACCATTGCCGCGGATCGGTTCAATGCCGGATATGATGAAACTTACAAGGCTTGGTTGAAAGATAATCTGCAAGGTATCTCCTTCCCAGTCCCAGTTAGTTACCGCAGTGTGGAGGACAAATAGTCTAAAGCTTTGATAGAATTAAGGGAGGTAAAAATGAAAGCTCAGGAAATGCACAATGAGTTTATTCGAAAGCAAGAGGAGGATAAATACGCCCTCGAGAGTGTAACTCAAGAATTAGAAAGCTTGAGAAGTGATTTGGAAGAGCTAAATTTATGGATTGGAGATAAGAAAAGTGGAATGTGTTTCGAAGACTGGGAAGAAAATGGCCGCCGAAGCGACGGATACTTGCTAATGATTCAATATAAGCTTCAGCATCTCATGGCACAGAACAAGATGAGTCGATCAGAAGCGGGGCTGTCAAGGACATCTTAGTGGATTTCGCCCCTGTGTGGGTTTTTCTATGTGTATTTATTGTTATTCGCCCCTACGTGGGCTTGCCCTTCTTGTATTTTGGTATTCCTTTCAAATGACCCTGCGTGGGCCTTTCCTTTTGTATTTTTCATTTATTCCCAATTTCCCCTGTTCATTTTCGCTCTTTGAACATTATATATGAGAAATTTGCTTTGGGGTAACAAAATGGTTCAATTCCACACATACATCTTTCAAATGTGCGAGGCCTACCCTTGGCACAAGGCCCGAAATGGGCATACGATAGAAGAATGTGTGGAGCTCAAGGCCAAGATCCGCAACCTAATCAGGATTGGGAAAATCCCCCATAAGTGGGGTGACAACACTCTCCTTACCTGTGACCAACCGGAGCCCAGTGTAACGATCACAGACCATAATGTGTTGTATTGTCACTTTTTCACGCATTTTAAGAGATCGTTGTTGGATATCTATTGTGAGTTGGTTCGGAAGGGGGTCTTGTCTCCTATCAAAATGGATGATGAAACATTTGAACTCGTTGGGATTGAAATTTGGAAATCATGCTCTTATCATGACGCCATAGATCACAACATTGTAATGTGCATCGGGTTCCACTATGATCTGGAATCTCAATCATCAAAGGAAGGATCCAAGTTGAGTTTCTCCCCTGATTGGCCATGCGGCAACCATAGTGTTTTGACGGGTTAGAAGAAGAAGCCTTTCTGAAGGCACAGTCTTTATTTTAGGAGCTTTATTGCATATTTTCTTTTCGCTTTCCTTGTAATCAATCAAATAAATAAATGAAAATGAGAATTTCCTTTTGTATTCGAACTACGTAGGGCCTGAATTCTCCTTGGAGATAAGTAGACAGCCTTTTAAGGTCCGACCCCTATCCTTTTAAAAGTTTCTTTTACCCTTTTCATTCTACAAGGAAACATTGAATTCACATCAACAGATGACGAGAGATGCAACATGAAGACCTTAGCTAAACACAATTTAACATTTATGAGTCACTAGCCTCAAAATAAAACGAGCAAATTCTTACTTGTTCAAAAAATCAGTCCCCATTATTCGTGGATTAACATGTTCTCAAACGAAACAATTCTTATGTGTTTATATGCCCGCCCTCTATGTGATATTTTGCATTACTTTCCCTGAACTAAAACTAATAAATTTGCCTTTGAGTTGTTTTTCTTTCATAGGTATTTAGAACTGATCCGTGTCGATAAGCTGGTTGAACACCGTTATTTCACAAGATCAAAAGGTCCTACAGATTCCTTCCCCAGCCAAAGTTCTCGGAAGGGCAAGTCAACAATGGGCGATAGCGTTGAGGATACCGGCTTAACAAATGTTGTTGTGGCTCAGCCCGTCATCGCCGACCAGAACGAGTTAATCATGCAGTTGATGCAACAGATCACCGAGATGAGGATCAATATACAAAGAAGGCAAGATCTGCCTAATCTGGTTTATGCCTTCAATGCTCCAGCAGACGAAAGGCCTCCACTCCACTTTCCTTCTTCAAACGCAGAACAAGCCCAAACCCCACCCTCCAGTCCTGCTCATAACCCCTCAATCATCGACCTAACCACCCAAAATCCCCATTATATCTCCTCCTCTTATCCGACACCAACCCCTCCTCAAAATACCAACCTCCAATTGCTACTTTCTTCCCAAAATGCCAACCTCTAAACTTGTCCACCCCCTTAAAACCAAAACATTAATAACCCACAAACTTCTCTCCATCACCAAAATCAACATACCAACCATCAGATCATCGAGATGAGGATCAAAATGCAAAGAAGGCAAGATCTGCCTAATCTGGTTTTTACTTTCAATGCTCCAGCAGACGGAAGGCCTCCACTCCACTTTCCTCCTTCAAACGCAGAACAAGCCCAAAATCCACCCTTCAGTCCTGCTCATAACCCTTCAATCATCGACCTAACCACCCAAAATCCCCATATGCCTCCGCCTTTTATCAAACACCACTCCCTCTTCGAAATACCAACCTCCAATTGCCACTCCTTCCCAAAATGCCAACCTCCAAACTTGTCCACCCCCTCGAAACCAAAACGTTTATAACCCACAAACTTCTCTCCATCACCAAAATCAACATACCAACCCCCATACTTACTCTTAAAACTACCAAGCCACTCAAAATGCCCAGAGTCCCTCCATTGCTCCACCCCTACCTCAAAACGGCAGTTTTCAAATCCCGGTCCCCAATGAGAATGACGTTAATGGTTTTGAGCTTGACCACTATGAGGAGTGAGAAAGAGTGGAGATCAAAGAAAGAGGCCGCCAAGGTGAATATGAAGGAAGAGATCTGAAAGGCCATGAAAGAGTTGTAGTGTATTCCTGAAGTCACCGGTTTGAGTTATGAGGATTTATGCATTCATCCAAATTTGGACCTCCCGAAAGGGTTCAAGGTGCCAAAATTCAACGTTTTCAAAGGAGTAGGGAACCCCTTAGCGCACTTGAGGGCCTACTGTGACTAGCTCGTGGGATTTAGAAGAGATAAAGCTTTACTGATGCGGTTTTTTAGCTGAAGTCTGGGTGGAGAGGCTCTGGAATGGTTTACATCATATGAAACAAGACAGTGGCCTAGGCGGAATGCTCTGGCTAAGGACTTTATCGAATTATTCGCCTACAATGTGGAGATCGTTTCTGATCGTTATTTCTTGGAAAAAATGAAGTAGAAATCAAATGAAAGTTACAGAGAATTTGCATACAGATGGAGAAAAGAGGCAGCTAGAGTTCGGTCTCCTATGTCTGAGAAGGAAATTGTCGAAGTATTTGTGTGGGTTCAAGATCCCGAATATTATGATAAAATCATGTTGCTCGTTGGAGCAAAGTTTGCTGAGATAGTCAAAGTAGGTGAGACTATAGAAGTCAAATTAAGAACCGGGAAGATTGCTCGTGTTGCTGCCTCGCTCGGATCCTCGGGTTTGTTAAAGAAGAAAAGAGAAGATGTGTCTTCTATCTCTTATGAGGGGAAGAAGACCCCAAGGAAATCTTTATCATACCATGGTTATTCTCGACCTTCACAGAGTTCATACCTAACTTGTTATGCATAGGATAATTGTCAAAATGCCCCCAGTTGCCAAAATACCCCTCCCCCAGTTACCAAAATACCCCTCCTTCTAGCTACCAAACTCCCCTTCCAGTTTACGAGACTCCATCTCATCATTACCGAAACGCCACCCCCAACTGTGCTAACGTTCAGGAAAGTTACCAATCTCCTCCCCAGTGTACAAAATCCCAGCTCCACTTTACCAAAATACCCCCTCCCCGAATTACCAAGCTCCACAGCCAAATTACCAAACCAACTCATATCCCAGATATCAAGCCCCTCATCCAAACGCTCCAAATTATCGTCAAATGCCTCCTCCTCAATAAGGCAATTACGATACCCCCTGTCCTAGATTTGAGAAGAAGCCCGCTAGAATTTTCACTCCGTTCATTGATAGCCGAATAAAGCTATTCGAGCGATTAACAACGACAGGATATATTCATCCAGTGGGACCCAAGCCAATTAACACCATCTCAAAGTTTTACAGACCTGAACAGAGGTGAGCATATCACTCCAATAGTGTTGGACATGATACCGAGGATTATATCAACCTGAAGCATAAAATCCAAGACCTGATTGACCAGAATGTGGTCTCTCTTCAGACAGTCGCGCCCAATGTCAATTATAATACTTTGCCAAATCATGGAGGCGTCACTATCAACGTGATAGAGACAGATGATGATTGGTGTGTGAAAAAAGCAATAGTTTCGATCGCTCCTGATGAACTGGAAAAGGGTTGTAGCCTTGTTGAACTTTAGAGAGAAGAAAGAGTTTTTGATTCTAACACCCGAGAAGGCTGTTGCTTTTGTGCCAAGAGAAGCTCTTACCCGACCAAAGTTTGCAATTGAAACGACTGTCACTCAAGGCATGACTAAATCCGATAGATGTTACACACCAGAAGAGTTAGCTCAATGAGGGCAGAAGAAGGACCAAACAAAAAGACCGATCAGTAAAGCTGAGGCCGAGGATTCTGGAGAAAAATGTAGCAGAAAGATTATTCGATTGTGAAGCATTTAGAGAAGACACCAGCTCAGATTTCTGTATGGGCCTTGTTGATGAGTTCGCAAATGCATAGGCGTGCTCTGATAAAGGCTATGGATGACACTTATGTGCCTGTGGGCACCAATAGTGACAATCTAGCAGCCATGACAAACCAGATCATTCGAGGACATCGAATCAATTTTTGTGATGAAGAGCTGCCCTTTGAAGGCAGAATGCACAACAAAGCTCTGCATGTCACCATCAAATGTCGGGACAAAATTATAAATCAAATTTTGGTCGACGATGGGTCTGGTCATAACATCTGCCCACTTTTGACTCTCAGGCAGCTGAAATTTGACTTGGGAAAAGTTCAACTAAACCAGCTCAATGTGAGAGCTTTCAATGGAGTGCAAAGAGACACAATAGGGGCAGTAAACTTGGGAATTCATATGGGTCCTGCAGAGTTTAACGTGGAGTTTCAAGTGTTGGATATCAACACTAGTTACAACCTGCTTCTAGGAAGACCGTTTATTCATATGGCCGGGGTGGTGCCGTCTCCCTTTCACCAGCTGATAAAATTTGTTTGGAAGGTTCAGGAATTGGTCATTCATGGTGAGGGGAGTCACTCCAATGGATATGCACCGATCGTTGATGAGGTCTCTTGAGGTTGCGATTTCTACACGAAGCTGGTAAATGCCACCGATGATAACTTGGCTTCACAACCTCCTATGTCTTTTGTGTACAAGATATTTGCTACTGTTATGCTTCGGAGCGGTTTCGAACCAGGTTTCGGGTTAGGGAAGCATTTCCAAGGAATTGTCGAGCTTGTTCAAGTTCCCACCAGAGGAACAAAGTTTGGTTTGGGGTATGTCCCCACAGATGCTGATGAACAAGAGTGTAAATCGGATGCTTGCCAGACCAATGCCTCCCTTTTACCAGTCATTCCCGGTGCAAGAGCATGCCATCGACAGTGGTTTGGGGGAAGGAATCTGGGGCATGTTCGAAGAAGTTGACGCAGTCATGGAGGATGAAGCTGAAATCTCAAGAATCTGCGATGCCGAGCCAGAGGAGCGATTGCAGAATTGGACCTCCACACTGCTACTGATTACCCATTCATCTTGGTAGAAATGACGCATCTTTATATTTGTTTTGAAAATTGGTGGTAGTCCGAAAGAGGCTCGAGACCCACCATTTATGCAGTTTTCTTTTATTGTTTGAGTTTTTTTTTAAATTCCCCTGTGATGTTTAAAAAGGCAAAATGGCCCTTGGCTATGGCCAAAGTTTATGCTTGTTTTTTAATTTAATTCAAATGAAAGTCTCTTTTATCGAAATTTGTTTATTTACTTATCTATTATGTTTTATTTTCCTGACTTTGTTTGTTTATGATTTAAATAATATTAATTTAAAACCTGTCAATGTCATGTCACGAGCCAAATGAACAAAATGAGGCAGGTGATGAGGAATGCGAAGAATGTGAAGAAGAAAGTATGGTACTCGAACATGTTGCTGAAGAGTTTCGACAATTCGAGAATCAGCACAAGCCCAATTTGGAAGACACTGAAACTGTGAATCTCGGAGATGAGGTGTGTGTCAAAGAAGTCAAAATTAGTGTCCATCTGACCAAAGCTCAAAAAAGGGACCTGGTCCGTTTGCTTAAATAATGCATTAATGTATTTGTCTGGTCTTACAGAGATATGCCAGGGCTGAGTACGAATATGGTGTCCCACAAGTTGCCGATTAATCCAGAATTCAGTCCAGTAAAATAAAAGACTCTAAAGTTTAAGCCTGAGTTGAGATTGAAGATCAAAGAAGAGATTACCAAACAGATCGAGTCTCAAGTAGTGGAAGTGACGCAATATCCAACTTGGTTAGCCAACATTTTTCTGGTTGCCAAAAAAGATGGAAAGATCAGAATTTGTGTTGATTACAGAGATCTCAACAAAGCAAGCCCAAAAGATAATTTTCCATTACCAAACATCCACATTCTCATTGGTAATTGTGCTAAGCATGAGATACAATAATTTGTGGATTGTTATGCGGGTTACCACCAGATCCTGATGGATGAAGAAGATGCAGAAAAGACATCTTTCATTATGCCTTGGGGTGTATATCATTATCGAGTGATGCCGTTTGGTCTAAAAAATGTCGGTGCTACTTACATGAGGGCTATGATGACCATTTTTCATGATATGATTCACAAGGAGATAGAGGTGTATGTAGATGATGTCATAATCAGGTCCTTCGAGAATTCGGATCACTTGACTCACTTAAGGAAATTCTTTAATCGTCTACGCCGATACAATTTGAAGTTAAATCCCGCCAAGTGTGCTTTTGGAGTGTCGACCGAAAAGTTATTGGGACTCATAGTTAATAGAAGAGGCATTGAGTTTGATCTTTCCAAGATCAAAGCGATTCAAGAGTTACCTCCTCCAAAGACTAAGAAAGAGGTGATGAGTTTCCTGGGAAGGCTGAACTACATCAGCCGGTTCATTGCTCAATCCACTGTGGTGTGTGAGCCCATCTTTAAGTTGTTGAAAAAAATGTTTTCACCTAGTAGACTAGAGAATGTCAAACTGCTTTTGATGTCATCAAGAATTATTTGTCCAATCAGCCGGTGTTAGTTCCTCCGCGAGAAGTGAGCTGATTGTTGCTCTATTTGTCTGTCTTGGATAACACATTTGGATGCGTGCTTGGTCAGCATGATGAAACTAGGAAGAATGAGCGAGCCATTTATTATTTTTTTCAAGAAATTTACCCCATATGAGGATCGTTAAACTCTTTTAGAGAAGACATATTGTGCTTTGACTTGGATTGCGCAGAAGTTGAGACATTATTTGTCTTCTTATACCACATATCTCATTTCCAGGATGGACCCGTTGAAGTATATTTTCCAGAAAGCGATGCCGACTGGGAAGTTGGCTTAATGGTAAATGCTTTTGAGTGAGTTTGACATTGTGTACGTGACCCAGAAGGCAATAAAAGCACAAGCCTTGACTGATCATCTTGCAGAAAATCTAGTTGATAAAGAGTATGAACCACTCAAAACTTATTTCCCCGATGAAAATATGGCATTTGTGGGTGAGGATATATTTGAAGCATACTCGAGTTGGAGAGTGTTCTTTGATGTAGCGGCTAATCACCAAGGGAAACTGGTCAGCACTATCCTATGGCGGCTAAGCTCCGATTTAATTACACGAACAACATGGCTGAGTATGAAGCCTGCATCCTCGGTCTGAATATGGCAATCCATATGAACGTTCGTGAGCTGTTGGTTATTAGAGATTTAGATTTGCTAATTCACCAAGTTCAAGCAGAATGGGCTGTGAAGAACCCAAGATCACACCGTACGTGTAGTATATACAGAAGTTGTGCAAAAGGTTCCGCAAGATTGAGTTCAAACACACTCCCAGGACATAGAATGAGTTGGCCGATGCTCTCACCACCATTGCCTCGATGATTAAACATCCAGATACAAGTTATATTGATCTCTTGGATATAGAGGTAAAAGAGCAGCATGTTAATTGTTCACATGTTGAAGCAGAACCAGATGGCTTGCCTTGGTATTTTGACATCAAGAAATATTTAGAGATCGAGACTTATCATGAGAATGCAATGTTCAACTAGAAGAAGTCTATACGCTGTATGGCCCTCAATTTCTTTGCAAGTGGGGAAATCATTTATAGGAAGACTCCAGATTTAGGTCTTCTCAGATGTGTTGATTCTAGTGAAGCTGCAAAGCTTCTGGAACAAATACATGTCGGAGTTTGTGGTACTCACATGAATGGACTCACTTTGGCGAGGAAGAACCTCCGGGCCGGTTATTTCTGGATGACTATAGAGCATGATTGTTGCAAGTTTGTTCAGAAATGTTATAAGTGTCAAATGCATGGCAATTTGATTCGAGTCCCGCCTCACAAACTCAATGCTATGAGTTCGCCTTGGTCTTCCGAAGCATGGGGCATAGATGTCATTGATCCAATAAAACCAGTCGCCTCTAATGGACACATATTTATTTTGGTTGCCATTGACTACTTCACCAAGTGGGTGGAAGCAACTTCGTATAAGTCGGTGACCAAGAAGGTTGTAGCTAATTTCGTTCACAATAATTTGATATGTAGGTTTGGAGTGCCAGAATCCGTCATTACTGATAATGGAGTAAATCTCAACAGTCACTTGATGAGAGATGTGAACAATTCAAGATTACTCACCGGAACTCAACCGCCTATCGTCCTCAAATGAATGGAGCTGTAGAAGCCGCCAACAAGAACATCAAGAAGATTTTAAGGAAAATGATTGACAATTATCGAGGTTGGCACGAGATGTTGCCATATGCTTTGTTGGGTTACAGAACGATTGTCAGGACATCGATTGGAGCTACTCCATACTTGTTTGTATATGGAACAGAAACAGTTATACCTGCCGAAGTTGAGATACCTTCATTGAGAATCATCTAAGAAGCTGAATTGAGTGATGCCGATTGGGTTCGCAAGCGGATGGATCAGTTAACATTGATTGATGAGAAGAGAATGGTTGCGGTTTGTCATGGTCAACTGTATCGACAAAGAATGATTTGTGATTTTCATAAGAAAGTAAGAGCCAAGATATTCTAAATTGATCAGTTAGTTCTCAAACGCATTTTTCCTCATCAGGATGAGTACAAAGGGAAATTTGCACCAAATTGGCAAGGACCCTACATGGTTCGCAAAATGTTATCTGGAGGTGCCTCAATCCTGTCAGAGATGGATGGAACCGAATGACCGAAACTGATCAACTCAGATGTTGTCAAGAGATATTATGTGTGAAGTTTCAGTTTGTATTCCTGTCATTTCCTTGTAATCGTTCCATTTGCTTGTAATCGCTTTGTTTAGAATTTTATCCCTCTTGTGATGAACTACGTCTGACATGAATTCTCAAGAATGAGATACGTAGGCAGAAGATGTTGGCCTCGGTCACTCATTTATTTCCTTTTAATATTTTTTTTTGTATTTGAACTACGTTCGATCTGAATTCTCAAGAATGAGATACGTAGGCGACCTATGTCGGCCCCGGACGATTTTTGTGTAATTTTCTTATTTCTGTTAATCGTCGAAAGGGGGAACTACGTTTGACCTGATTCCTGCCTCAACTGGATACATAGGAGCCACAACGGCTCGATCATATTTCCCGTAAGATTTCTATTTCTCTTCACGATAGAAACCAGGACAGAATTTTTAAGAGTGCATCAAAAATTCTTGTGAAGAAGATCTTTTCAACAAGTCGAGACTAAAGCGACATCGAGATCTGTAATTGGGACATAATTTTTGAGATGATCTCAAAAATTTCATCATTTGATCATTAACGGTTCGGTATGTGCCAAGACAGTTAACTAGGATGGAAATTTTTGAGGAGGACGTCAAAAATTTCAATAAGGTTCATCGGAGTTTGGAACAACTTTGAATACTTCCCACCAAGTAATCAGATAGACCTCGAGACATCAACTTCAAAGACGTTCGCTAAGCTTGACGTGACATGACACTTGGCAGTGACCTTTTCCAAATATTACTTTTTGAAAAAATAACCTATTTTCCTTAAAACTTTCCTTTAATGTTTCAATTATTTTGCATAAAATATTTTATCTTATCTATCAAGAGGCGGGAGATCGGAGAAATCTACCGGAGATAGCAAGACAAAGAGCAGACAACCAAAGAGATCGACACAAATCAGTTCACTTTAAACTAACAACTTTTCTGTGGATGTAGGAAAAGTTTTATGCTTCTTATACCAAGAATTAGGAATATGAGTAGCATTACTTTATTCAAATTCTCAGCAAAGCAAGGTTCACAACGAACATTGCAGCTATGTTCAGAGATGGAACAAACGAAAACCACGAAAAGAACAATATTACTATTTTCCAGCAACTAAAGAAACCTGGAAGACGTTTATCTTAATTGTATTATCAGATATGATAATATTCTTACCCTGAAGGTTATTTACATTGTATTGTCGAATAAGACGATACCGCTATCCAGAGAGTCATTTATATCGTATTGTCGAATAAGATGATACCACTATCTGGAGAGTTATTTATATCGTATTATCGAATGAGATGATACCACTATCCGGAGAGTCATTTACATTATATTATCGAATGAGATGATACCACTATTCGGAGAATTATTTATATCGTATTGTCAAATGAGATGATACCATTACTCAGAAGATACCTAGTAGATCACTTAGGTTGTCTGGGGAAACATTATATTTGTTCGGTATCGGGGATGGCATCATCAGAAAAGGAGATCGTGCATAGCAAGAGAAGGAAGTCATGCATAGCAAGAGAAATATGTCATGCCTCGCAGAGAAGTCATGCATAGCAGGAGAAAGAAGTCATGCATAGCAAGAGAAAGAAGTCATGCATTGCAAGAGAAGAAAGTCATGCATCGCAGAGAAGTCATGCATAGCAAGAGAAGGAAGTCATGCATAGTAAGAGAAAGAAGGCATGCATTGCAAGAGAAGGAAATCATCATAGCAAGAGAAAGAAGTCATGCATTGCAAGAGAAGGAAGTCATGCATCGCAAGAGAAAGATTCATGCATAACAAGAGAAAGAGTCATGCATCGCAAGAGAAGGATTTATGCATAGTAAGAGAAGGAGTTGTGCATCGCAAGAGAAAGATTCATGCATCGCAGGGAAGGAAATCATGTGTCACAAGGAAATCAACACCGACTCCATCATTTTCATTTGCAAGAACAATATCAAGAGAGTTATCAACATACTACATTAGCCTATTTTATTACTTCGACATCAAAGAAAGAGTACATTGAAGATTATATCGCAAATATGAGACAAACTTTATTTTCTTTACGTCAAACCCGATGAAGTTGACGTCAAATGTTTAAGGAGAAAAATTAAGTGTCAACACGGTAAAAAACACCATCTCTTCATTTGAATTGCATTTTTATGCTAATGAGTTTTATCTCAGTCTTTGTTGAGAGCATCAAAGAAGATGAATTCTCAAAACAAACCACAGGTGCGAACGACATCAAAAAGGATGCAGCACAATGTGAAACTTTTTCTTAGCAGCGAACTGGGACATAGTCCAAAGAGGAGTGTCAAACTCTTAGAACGCGAGCAGAGGAGCGACTTCTACCACAATCAAACCACACCCCTATTAGAAGGCATGTGGGTTTATCTTTGGGTTTTTCGGTTTCAGTTTCACATCCGGAAATTTTTGGTCTCTACCGAAAGTAGCTTTCCAATCTGAGTGGCAATGCACCAAGAGATTTAGAAATTATATCCATGTAAGTTTTTAATTATGGGTGTGAAGCGCGCCACATTCATGACTAAGAGGTTTCAAGCCTCCTTTTCATACTCGACTTACTTTGTCGCTTTTTCAGAACCAAAAGTTATCTTGCATAATAGATTTTCTTTTCAACCGATTGAGTTAAACTACAAGCAGCCTGATTCCCTATGTTGAGGGGTATGTAGGCGGGATCAGTATTGAAAGCTCGGCTGTATTCCAACTTTCGCTGTTAAATTTTATTCTCGAGCATGCCGGTCCCTTCATAATTCGGTATCGAAATGGCTTTTGAATTCTTTCAAAATCGTGCATAAAAATCAAGCGTATCAAACTACAAGTGGCCTGAATTCTCATATAGACTGAGATATGTAGGAAACCCATTTTCGGGGCTCGGCCATAATTCTTAAAGTCCGTACAAAATCCCTTTTTCAAACATGAAGACGTGGTCGGTCAAAATTGGATTAGCCAATTTCATTTTCCTCGAATTTCTTGCATCAGTTCAAGTAAAATGAGGGACAGCTGTTGAATCCCAATTTTGGACCTCCACGATAGGAATTAATTTTTGAGCTTCATTAGTTTCAAACGATTTGGAATAATTAATTTTATAAAAATTCAAATGTATTTCAAGTTATTTATAGGTAATTTTAGTCATTTTATAATTTTTAAATAATAAATATGTTTTTATATAATTAATATATTTTATAAATATTCGAAAATTGCGTCAATAAAGATTTTACTTTTACATAAATATCCTACTAATTAGTTTAGCTATATAATAAATTATATTTTTGATTAATTAGTTTATCACTAAGTTAATTATTTTATTTCGTTGAAATTAAGAAGAGCTTGCTAATTAATTCGTCTTGGTCAAGTTTTAACCAAAATTCATTGATTAAATTTTGATTTGACTACAATTGAATTTTATTTGGGCTTTTATACCTACTCAATTTATTTCAACCATTTAGAGAAGCCAATTTTGGGCTTTTTCCTCTCAAATCCCAGCAAGCCCATTCTTAAAAAAAAAGCAGCCCACCGGACTTCAACTATACTGAAACATTTCCCAACACTTCCCAATCCAGCCCACCTTTTCCCCAGACCCGGCCCAAATTCCTGTTCAAAAGAGACCCAGAACGTTAACAGAAACCCAACAGCTTCTTCCTCCTTTTTCACGTTAACATCATAGCGACCAAAAGCAACAACATAGACGGCTGAGGACAGCTCACAGCAGCAGCACGCATAGACGACACCCTCAACCCCGGTACGCGCTCCATCTCCCTCACGCAAAAGTCAATTTCACGAAAAACAGCAATAACTATAACTCACGGCGTCAAATAGATGGAAAGCGAACCCAACGTCTCATTCGCCAGAGGTTCGTACAGCAGCACCGTTTCAGTCCAAAGCATGCAGATTCGTCCTTGCGACTGTGAGATGATGCCACGTAGCGTAGCAAGGACAATGGGATCGATCCATCCGTCCGTCTACATTTCCTCTTCTGGAATGAGTTGATTTTTCATAGAAAGAGTGTCTTCCCTAAAATGGTGAAATAAATTGGGAGTTTGAATTTCGGATGGGCCCAATTCCTATTCGGATTTTATTTGTTTTCCTCCAAAATGGTGAACCCTAATCTCCTTCCATATATTCCTTTTCTTTTCAGTATTGGTTGGGGATTTTTAGTTGGAGAATTCTTTACTAAGGCAGAGAGAAAAGCTTAAGCAATTATTCACAAAAATACACATAAAAATACATTCGGCGAAGGGTAAGCTAGGCCTCTCGCTTCCCATTCCGTTCGTGATTGTGTGGTGGAACTCACTATTGTCTCTCGAGCTCGTCGTCTCAGTTCGTTGCACCAGTAAAGGTAAACTCATTCAAAATTTTGACTATTTTACTTGATGTTCTATTTTGTGTGAACTATCTATTTTCTTCTTTTCTCGAATTCCTTTGTTCTCTTCGGTTCATTGTTCATGTATGATAGCTGAGCCTTTTGGTTTTTTTTTAGTCGATATTCTTAGTAGTTTGAAGCATAAAGGGTGTTCTTGTGTGTGTGTTTATTTTGTGAGTTTAGGCGGAATTTGGATGCCAACTGATAAGGGGGTCGAACGTTGTTGCATCTAATATCTATTAGATGCAACAAGTCATTTCTCTCTATCTTCCTTTAGGTTTTCCTGATTATCCTGCTTCTTGGTGTGTTTGGTTGGAAATGATAATTTCACCTTCAAATGGTAGCTTCATTACACCTTTGCATTATTGAAAGTATAAATGAGAATTGATACGAGTTGCTTCATGTATGATTTCGAATGAGGCTCTATAGTTTTAAAGCTTTTTATCTGCTCAATTGAAACATTGTGTGTTTTGTAAATTCTTATCTAAGCCTAACATTATTTATTCGTGTTTGCAACCCGAGTATGAATTTATTTTAAAATTCGCCTTTGTTCAAGTGTTCTTGGCACAAATTTGTCAATGTTGCAATCTGTTCCTTTCTTTAGCTAGTAATATTTAGGCGTCTGCTACTGTGTTTTATCTTGTAGTGTGTTATTTTTCCCTCTCTATTTAAATATATGATAGTAACAGCTATAGGCTATCTTATTGACTCTCCTTCGTTTTATTTTCATCAGTAAGGTGTTGTTTGTTAAAGCCTCTGCTAATTAAGTCTTAATCGCCTTTGACCGCTGTAAATGCATGTTGCCAATTATCTTGTTAATTCTGTATTTTAGAAGATCATGTTTTTTTCTTTGTCGAGTTGTATGTTAATCATTTGTCATTTGATTTCCATGTGAAATCTGTCTAGGTCTTCACGGACTCTATCCTTGCACTTTCCTTTGGGCCATGAATGCCCAATTCTATTTTATTCGAGTCAGCCCGCCATAAAAATCGAAGAATAGGTTCTCTAAAGTTGACGTATAGCTCTCGGAGCAGAAAAAAGAGGCTGGATATGCACGATATACAACGATATACATGTGCCGTATACGTTGTATATCTCATTGAAAATGGGCTAAAAGAGCCTTAAATTTTCAGCTTTTGTATTTTTGTAATTATTGGGCCAAAAACCCATTTATCTTGATCATTATTGTGTTAGTTTAGGACAGGTACCAAGTGTTGGGCCAAAGTTCCAAAAAAACATAAATCCGGCTCAAGTGTTGGTCCAAGCGAACAGAACACCAGACCTGGACCTGAACCTTCTCTCCCTCGTTATTTTATTTTATTTTTTTGTATTTGTCTAATTGTTTATTTGCTAGTTAATTCTAAGGTTTTTCCGTAACTCGATTCTCCAAAAGACGAAACAACCATATCTTTAAAATCAAACAAGTATTTTTTACTTTAAAATATCTAGTATTTAACTAATATTTTTTATTTCCTCACCCTTTACCTTTAAAAAATAAGTTCAAGTCTTAAATTGCTATTTCTTCAAACAAGGTATGCTTTTATTTTCAAATCGTTTAGCCAAATAGTTAGTTGCCGGATAACCGCGTATAAGAGGGCATTTCGGGTGCTTTCAAATTCTTCCCGAAGTGCTAATAAGAACCCCGAACCTCTTTGAATTTTTTCATTAGATTTCTGTTTTAATCTTTTGAAAAAGTAGTTTTCTTGATTTTTCTTAAAAATTAAGTGACGACTCTTAAAGCCAGTCTAATTAATATTTTTAAATAAAACACCCACATTACTATAGGTCTATCCTAAACCCAAAAACTCACCCAAATTTATAATCAAGTTCCTAATCTTGATTTCAATTAACATGTCAACTCTCATATTTCCAAATTCCAAGTCTAGGGTTAAGTCATAATTTATCCAAACACTACAACCCTAATAGTTTTCATGTAATACAATACACCTAATATTTAATTATATATCACAATATATCAAAAATTGAATCATAATATGATAATCATAAGAAAATTCAAAATCAAAGTTAAATTACGTGGTACCGCCTAAACCACCGAACTCAGAATTAACCCATAAATCTTCTTGTACGAATAATATCTACTAATTGATAACTTATCCTACAAATTCTCACCTCCTCTAATCATTACCTCATTATTAACCCATTATCCCATCATGTGTACTCATCAGTAGCTATCAATAATTTAACCAAAAATTGATTTACCAAGATTGTGGTTATAACATCTCTTAAGAATATTACACGTATTCAACTTCTTTCCACAATTGTCAATGTCATTATAATACTCCCTCCGTCCCATGTTATATGTCGTCCTTTTAAAAAAATAGTTGAACCACAATATATATGTCATTTTATAAAATGTATGCATAAATTATCATTTTTTGCCCATTATATCCTTAATAGATTAATTAATTAATCTTGAAAATATATTTACTTTGACTAATCAAGAAAATCTACAAGTAATTAATTTCATTGGGAGAGTACTTCATTCATTAATTAACTACTTTCTCTATTCACTACTTATTCTATAAATCTAAATTCAAAAATAATCTTGAAAGTTGAAGCTTCAACAAATTTTATCAAGGAAGATGACATTTCAAAAAGTTCAAAAGAAAATTTAGATCAATTTGAAGTAATGGAATTTGAATATTTTGTGATGTTGCCATGTTTGCTTTAAGAATTTATATATAAAAATATAAAAAAATATTTTACACAAAATATATAGGAAAATTGAGGTGGGAAAAATTGATTTTTAAATTTTCTTGGATCAATTCGTGAAAAAATTTGGCTTCAAAAATAAACTCTAAAATTTAAATAGTTATTCAAATGCATTTATATTTTTGAAATCTAACATTTTATTATTTATTACAAAGTTGTTATAAGCAAATATTAAATAAGGGTATAAGAGTAAAATTATCTTATTTCTTAATGTAAGTGCAAATAGAAAATGTGACATATAATATGGGATAGAGGAAGTAACATCAATAACATGACTTTCATTCCATATGCAAAATTTCATATATTAAAATGTTATTAATGCTAACCTGATGTTAGCCGCCGCCATTCTGGAAGTTGTGCCTGAGTTTCAAGCAGCTACTCTTTTTATTATGACCAAAATTTAATAAATTCCTTTTTAATTTAATTCAGTACATGAGTCAAGTGGTATAGGGTATTAATTATGGATTAGCCCATTAACTATTAACTAAATAAATAAATTATATAATAAATTCCATCAATTAAATAATTGTAGCTATCGAATAGTTCAAAATTTCCAAATCAACTTTATTGACTAATAAAAAATTATTTGAGGCAACTATCGGGAGGGATAAAACGATAATTTTTATGATAATTTCCAAAAATAATTTTCTGGGTCATTACAATTTACTTACTAGATATAAGTGTTCGTGCTAGTACGGGCCCAATATCTGTTATTTTTTTTATCTCACTTTATGTAATATAGATAAAATTTAGAGAGTCAATTAAATTTTGGTATGATTTTTAAATATTTTAAGTTGTTAATTATTGTAATTTTTAAATAATATATGTTACTTTTCTTGTCCCAATATATGTAGCACAAATAGAATTTCAAGAGTCAATATGTTGTTAATCATTGAGATTTAAATACTTTTTACGTAGTTTTCAAATTAAATAATATATGTAACTTCTTTTGTCCCATTTTATGTGACACATATATATTAATTTTAGTTGTCAATTATCATGATTTATAGTATTTTTTATGTAATTTTTAAATATATAAAAAATTAAAAAGATAAGACAAACAAATTAAAACGGAGAAAACAATAGGCAAATATATCTGTAAGTGTGGAACCACACAGGTGAAGCAGGCATGTTGACCGCCACCTATGTGGTTATCTACTACTTATATATAGTATTTTTTATATAATTTTTAAATCTATAAAAAATTAAAAGGATAAGACAAACAAATTAAAAAAGGAGAAAAAAGTAGGCAAATATATATGTAAGTGTGGAACCACACAGGTGAAGCAGGCATGTTGACCGCCACATGTGTGGTTATCCACACATATATATAAGTAGTAGATGTTACACTTATTCATATAATTAATTAAGAGCTATGCATAAAAATATTTGCCTCCAGGAGGAATCCTAGAATTCCGAGGACTGAGGAGAGATACCGCTACATCTCATGATGTCCTTATTGGATAACGCTTTGATTCGATTCGTGTAGTTAGAGATTCTTTAGTAATAGGCGGCATCCCCTCTTAGTTTTGAGTAGGCGGAACCATTCTATTTTGGAAGCATCCGCGAGAGGTCTTGTGGTGCATCCATCTAGAACAGCCCTCAAAACGATCCAAAACAAGAATGATTTCGTTCTATACTTTAATTTTTTCCATTTAAAATCTAAATAAATATTTTTTTTAAATAATGTTTTTGAATTTGTAAAAGTGAAATAACGTTTAGCTATATATTTATGTAACGATCTGTTCCTGTCGTTATAAAAAGCCAACGGGGAAAAATTTAGGGCCGGAAAACATTTTGGTAGTAGCTGAGAATTTTTCAACCTAGTCCAGATTTGGACGAAATCGAAGTCAGTGAGGTCTAGGGAAATATGGTAACAAATGAGAGATCTAATAATGGATTTTATTACATGAGTTGATAGCTAAGACGTTAAGGAACCCGTACGACTTTACAAAATTGAATTCAAACGAGTACGTAGAACTCCCGAAACTGATCTTAGCGTGAACGGAGAGTTTCTGGTGTCATGAGTTGAAGGTGTGTTGTGAAATGAGGGTTTGAAACTCTTAATTCGACTTACAGGTTCCGTACAAGCCGCCAAGGCAGGATTATTCCCGCCAGGGCGGGGCCGCTGTGGCAAGATAGTGGCCACGATAGCGGGTCAATCGCGATTTAAGTCGGAAATAAACCTCAAAAATGTAATTTTTCTGCAACCTTCTATCGTAAGAGCTAAAGAACGACCCATGGATATTTCTCGAAGGTTTTCCACCTCTTCTACCATCAAAGGTAAGGTTTTACTCCCCGAAGCCATTTTTTCGATTTGTAGTACTTAGTTTCTTGGGTAATTATCGATGGGGGGTTTTGATATGGGAATTATGGTAGAAAAAGCACTAATCTAGGTATGGAGATCAAGGGTTTGGCCTAGAGTTGATATTATTGATTATAATTCGGGTAATTAGGTCTTATTTATTTATCATCGTGTTATATTGATAGTTTGTAGACCAAGAACAAGCGAAAAGAATCCAAAAAGGGAAGAATCAAGTTTCTTAGGGGATTCAAGCTTTGTTCGAGGTAGGTGATGGTTGTGATTTCATGTTGTGTGATATATGTTAATAATTGCTTTGTTATAATACATGTATGTATGTGAATGTTGCACTATTGATCACACTAATCGTAAATGAGTATGAATGAATGATTGTATGCCATGAAATCAACACTTGCTTGTATGATTATGAGAATGTACATTGTGATTGTTATTGTGGCTTATTATATGGAACGAGTGTCGCACTCCGACACACTAACTAGGATCGGATGTCACGTACCGACATACATATTGGAATGGGTGTCACGATCTGAAACACTAACTTGGAACGGGTGTCAGGATTCGGCACCTTAACAGTTTGGGTATGAGTTCCATGAGAGGACCATTGACTTGGCATATATGTGTATTATTGAGAATGTGGAGCTGTACATTGACCCTAAAACGATGATTGCTATTGCATATGTTCGGCATATGCATGTTTTATAATGTTGTGGTTACTTGTATATGTTTCACTTACTGGAATAGCCGTGTGATCCTTTCAGTACATTGTGATTGTGTACTGATACTGCACTTGCTCTTTCTTTGTTGAGTACAAGGCATCTTCAGGCAGTTACTGACAGACCTCGTTTAGAAGATCAGGGATCAATCGAATTCAAGGGTGAGCCAGTTCTTCCAGGTTGCCATGAGTTCTCTTTATGTTTATGTCCACATCTTCGGACTTAGAGTATCACGACCCAAACCATCGTGATTAACACTCATACTAACTCTCCGATGGGAGAACCACTACTACAACCCAAACCAAGCAACTAACCCAAAATTAAAGCATTTAAGTTACGGAAGCAAGTTAAATACTAAAGAAATAAATAGAGTTCCCATAAACTCTAACAAAGTCTAACAATAATAAACTAACATTGTGGAAGTAATGTTTAGAACCTGAAAGACAATGTACCAAAACATCTAAAGTTCAACAAGTCTAAACAAAAAGGGATGCAACCCCAATCTAATGAACCAGTGAACTAACTAGAACATAGTCTAAGTCCGAAAATAGTAAACATAGACGAAAGAGAACCCATGGCAGCCCGGAAGAATTGGCTCACCCTTGAATTCAAACGATCACTGATCTCCTAAGCGAGGTCTGTCAGTAGCCGCTTGAAGATGTCTTGTACTTAACAAAAATAAGACCAAGTGCAGTATCAGTACACAACCACAGTGCACTGGTAGGATCACGCGGCTATCCCACTAAGTGCAACATACATAAGTCAAACAACAATATAATCACATGCATATATCCAACATATACAATATCATCAACATTTACGAACAACGAACAACTTCACATGTCTCAAAATACATAATTATGACAAGTCATTGGTCCTCTCATGGAACCCATACTCAAACAATTACCATATCGGAACGTGGTACCCGATCCAATGATTATGCCGGAACGTGGCAACCAATCCCATAATTATGCCACAACGTGGCAACCGATCCAAGTTAGTTATACCGAAACGTGGAAACCGAACCATTCAACATACCACAATCACAATCACAAATATATCATTAAGATCATACAATTAAGTCATGATTTCATGGTAACCATCATTCATCTACCCCATTACAACAAGTGTGATCAATAATGCAACATTAATAGACATACATGTATCACAATGAAGCACGAATAAACATACATCACACAATCATAGAATCACAACCATCACCTATCTCGAAACAAGATTCAAACCCTAAGAAACTTGATCCTTCCCTTTTCGGATTCGTTCCGCTTGTTCTTAGTCTACAAACAATCAATATAATATGGGAATCAATAAACAATCACTAATTACCCAGATTACTAACAATTCTAACAACCCTAGATCATACCCATGATCCCAAATATCCAAAATAGGATTCTTTCCACCATAAAATCTAGATCTAAACCCTCCACATCATTAATTGTCCATTCTATTACGTTTTACGAATAAAAAAAATGGATTTGGGGAGTGAAAAGCTTATCTTTAGCCTCAAAAAAGGTGGAAAACTTTTCGGAGTCGCCTAGGGTTTGTTCTTTAGCTCTAAAAATGGAAAAGTGTAGAATGAGGTCGTTTAGGGGTTTATTTACGACCTTAAGTCGCGTCGAACCTGCCACAACGGCCCTCATGCCGCTTCAACGGCCCTGCCAGAGTGGCCAAAACGACCCCACCAAGGCGGCTTGCACAAACCAGTGAGCTATTTAAAGAATTCCAAAATCCCCATTTCACAACACACCTCTAATCCACGACGCTCAGAAAATACCCTTCACGCTAAGATCAATTTCGGGAGTTCTACTCGCCCGAATTTAATTTCGTAAAGTCGTACGGATTTTTTAACGAGTTATCTAACTACTCATGTATTCAAAATCATAATTAACTCCCCCGATTGTTACCAGATTTTACTACACCTTAAAGACTCCGATTTCGTCTAAATTTGGACTAGGTTGGGAAAATCCAAATACTACGAAAAAAGGTTTTTGGCCCCAAATCTTTTCCCGTTAATATTTCTATAACTACGGAAACAGGTCGTTATAATAGATACCAATTTATCCATCTTTCGTCCCCGAGTGACAAAACTTAGGAAAAATAGGCTAAGGAAAAAATGAAGTAGTACCTGAATCGACGAACAATTGGGGATACTTGTCTCGCATGTCCCTCTCGATCTCCCAAGTAGCTTCCTCAACTGGACGATGCTTTCATTGAGCTTTCACGGACTTAATTTCCTTGGTCCTCAACTTGCGCACATCACGATCAAGAATTGCAATTGGTTCCTCTTCATATTGGAGGTCTTTGTCTAACACAATTGAGTCTCACTTAATGATGAAATCCCCGTCACCATGATACCTCTTCAACATGGACACATGAAATACTGGATGAACACCCGATAGATTAAGAGGTAAAGCCAATCTATACGTTATCGGTCCTACACATTCAAAAACCTCAAAGGGACCAATGTATCGCGGACTTAGTTTGCCACTCTTGACAAATCTCATCACCCCTTTCATGGGTGATACCTTAAGAAGAACATTTTCGCCGGTTTGAAACACCATGTCTCTTACCTTATGATCCGCATACTTTATCTGTCTACTTTGGGCTACTAAAAGTTTAGCTTAAATACTCCTCACCTTATCTTGAGCATCCTTCATTAAATCAACCCCCAAAGGTTTTACATCCCCAGCCTCGAACCATCCTATGGGTGATCTACATCCCCTCCCATAGAGTGCCTCAAAAGGTGCCATATATATGCTGGAGTGATAACTATTATTATAGGATAACTCACACAGCTGTATGAATTTATCCCAATGCCCTCCAAAATCAAGCACACATGCCCTCAACATATCTTCTAACACTTGTATAATCCTCTCTGACTGTTCGCCTGTCTGTGGATAAAAGGTTGTACTAAAAGTGAGTTGTGTGCCAAATTCATCATGTAATTTCCTCCAAAACTTGGATGTGAATTGGGCACCACGGTCTGAGATGATAGAGAGGGGCATCCCATACAACCTCACTATCTCTTTCACATAAACTTTAGCCAATTGTTCAGCATTATAATCTGTTCTTACCGAAATAAAATGGGTTGACTTGGTCAATCTATCAATCACTGCTCAAATAGAATCAAACTTTCCCAAAGTCTTGGTAAGACCAACCACAAAATCCATGGCTATTCTTTCCCACTTCCATTCTGAAATTGGCATTCTTTGAAGGAAACCTATAGGCCTTTGATGTTCATACTTCACTTGTTGACAATTTGGACACTTCGCCACAAACTTCGCTATATCCGTCTTCATGCCCGACCACCAATAAATTCGCTTCAAATCTCGAAACATCTTAATCACACCCAGATGAATAGAATATCGGGAACCATGAGACTCTACCAACAATTTCTCAATCAAGTCAATTACTCTAGGAACACATATTCTCCCTTTTAAATTGAGCACACCATCCGCCTCAAGAGTGGTCTCTTGTGCCTTACCATTCACAGTCTTCTTCCTAAGCTCCTCAAATTCTCATTCTCAAATTATTTGGCCTTGATCTCCTCAATGAATGTTGCCCTTACTTTAATACTAGCTAACACCCCACCTCTTTCTGAGATGCCCAACTGCATGAACTTGGACTCTAAGGTTTGAATTTCCTTAGGCAATGGTCGCTTGGTTACACTTAGGCAAGCTAAACTACCCATACTCACCGCCTTCCGACTCAAAGAGTCTGCATACCCGGATGGTATTGAATGGTGACATCATAATCTTTAAGTAACTCCATCTACCTCCGTTGTCTCAAATTCAAATCCTTTTGAGTGAACACATGCTGCAAACTACGATGATCAGTAAGTACCTCACATTTAACACCATAAATGTAATGTCACTAGATCTTAAGAGTAAATACTACCGCTGCCAACTCTAAATCATGCGTAATATAATTTCTCTCATGCACCTTCAATTGGCGCGACACATAGGCTATAACATTCTTATCCTGCATTAACACCGCGCCCAACCCAGAATAAGAAGCATCACAATAAACTATAAAATCCTTACCTTCCACCGGTAACGCTAGAATAGGTGCGGTGCTCAAGAAAGTCTTGAGATTTTGGAAGCTCTTCTCACATTTTTCAGTCCATTCAAATGGTATCTCCTTTTTGGTCAAATTAGTCAAGTGAGTGTCAATAGAAGCAAAGTTCTTCACAAATCGACAATAATAGCTAGCGAGCCCCACAAAACTCCTAACTTCCGTCACGGAGCTAGGCTGAACCCAATTCTTAACCGCCTCAATCTTTTGAGGATCCACCATTACCCCTTCTTTCGAAACTACATGCCCCAAAAAATACAACAGAAGTCAACAAAAATTCACACTTAGAAAATTTAGCATACAACATTTGTTACCCAAGAACACCTAGAACAACACGAAGATGGTCGGCATGCTCTTCCTCACCTTTCGAGTAGACCAAAATATCATCAATAAACACTATAACAAATGAATCAAGAAACGGCTTAAACACCCCATTCATCAAACTCAAGAACGTTGCAGGCGCATTAGTCAAACCAAATGACATAAGTAGGAATTCATAGTGCCCATAGCGAGTCCTAAACGCCGTCTTGGGCACATCCTCAGGCCTAATTTTTAATTGATGGTAACCATACCTTAGATCAATCTTAGAAAAAACTGATGCACCTTGCAATTGGTCAAAAAGATCATCTATTCGAGGCAAAGGATACTTGTTTCGAATAGTGACCCTATTCAATTGTCGGTAATCTATACACATTCTCATACTACCATCATTTTTCTTAACAAACAAAACTGGGGCACCCCATGGGGAAGCACTAGGTCGAATAAATCCCTTATCAAGTAGCTCTTGGATTTGATCCTTAAGCTCTCTTAATTTCGCCGGAGCCATACGATATAGAGGAATAGAAATTGGGCGCGTACCAGGATCTAAATCAATGTAGAATTCTATATCTCTATCCGGAGGCATCCCAGACAAGTCACTAGGAAACATTTCTCTAAATTCTAACACCACATCAATAGACCCAATGGATAGAGCCTCAATCTCAACATCCCTAATATGAGCCAAATAAGCCAAACAACCCTGCCCTATCAATTTCTTAGCCTAAATGGAGGATATGATCTTAGTTCGCTTAGTCTTGTACACCCCTTCCCACTCTAATTTTTCCCTTCCCGGAATTTCTAGAGTTACGGACTTAGTATTACAATTAAGTACGACATAATAGAGGGACAACCAAGCCATGCCTAAGATTATGTCAAAGTCAGTCATATCCAAAATCTCCAAATCGACCAAAGTCTGAAAACCCATAAACAAAATAGGATAATCACGATAGACATGAGTAACTATGACTGGCTCTCCAACTGGGGTGGAAACATGGATAAGGGCATCAAGTATATCACAAATCATATCAAACTCTGAGGCAAACCACACAGATACATAAGAATAAATAGAACTCAGATCAAATAACACAATAGCCATCCAGTCACAGACAAGAATAGTATCTGTGATCACCGCGTCAGACGCCTCTGCATCATTTTTGCCCGAAGGCTTAACATTGAGCCCTATTATCTTGACGAACCACTTCCCTGCCTGGTTGCACATTACCTCTGCCTACATTACCATTTGCGCTACCTCCACAATCTCGCTGATTACCTCATCGCCTACCTTGTGGACGCCCTCAATCATTGTTACCATTTCCCGCGGGTACCACTGCTCTAGTCTGTTGTTGCGCGAACTTAAACACATGTGGGAGGGGACAATCTCTCCTTATATGCCCAGGTTCTCCACAGTTGTAACAAGTACGATCAAAAAATGGTTTGTCGCCCGTCGAAGGCACGACTCCCTGGCTATCCTGAAAATTATGAGATGGAGTTTACGAGTAACTACCTGCAGAGGCGAGCATATCAGACTGAATTGGTTTGGCTGCAAGCGTTGGCCTTTCGGACCCTTTGGAATAAGAACCGTGAAAGTTACCCGAGTTCTTGGCCCTTTTTGCCCATGCCTTAGCTTGACCGTCTCGCATCACCCCCTCCACTTTCTTAACATAGTTTGTTACCTCATTAAAGCTCCTCCCTGCAGAAGTCATATGAACAGATATTACTTGCAACTCAGAGTTTAGTCCCCTAATAAATAATTGGATTCTCTCTTCCTCAGTAGTCACCAATTGAGTAGCATATCTAGACAAAGCATAAAACTTGGCCTCATAAGCAGCCGCAGTCATACCACCCTGCTCCAATGCCATGAACTCATTCTTCTTGCGATCCCTCAAAGTCCTAGGCACATACTTTTCTAGAAACAGAGCATGAAATTGGGTCCAAATAAGTGGAGGTAAAGTAGAAGATCTGCATTCCATATAAGTTATCCACCACTGTTTTGCCTCACCTTGAAGTT
This sequence comes from Solanum stenotomum, assembly GCF_019186545.1. Lineage (NCBI taxonomy): Eukaryota > Viridiplantae > Streptophyta > Magnoliopsida > Solanales > Solanaceae > Solanum > Solanum stenotomum. The sequence goes on from NC_064282.1 coordinate 104,456,611, forward strand.
GAAAGGACACGAACTCAACCCCATGTTGATAGAAAATTCTCAACTTATGAAGCCTCTCATAGCAATCTAAGATAAACTCATAAGCATCATCATTCTTAAAACCAAGAAACACATGAGGCATTAGCTTCAAAAACTTAGTCAATATTTCATGTTCATTACCAGTCATAACAAAACCCAGCAAGCGACGAAAGAAAGCATTGTTACCTCCCGTTCCACCCGTCTTGGAAGCAGTGCTAGCAACATGAGGATTAGTAGGAGCTTGAGTTGCTTGAGCAGAAGGAAGCACTCCAGGACCAACCAACTAGGGCTGGGCATTCGGTAATTCAGTTCAGTTTCGGGTTTTTTTTTGAGTTTTTTGGTTTTTGGTTTTTGTACCATGTGTACCGAACATCGAACCGAATTATTTTGGTTTGGTTTTTGTTATTTCAGTTTAGTTTATGTTATTTCAGTTTTGTTTTGTTAGTTCAGTTTTTGAAGAAATAATCAAATGGATGAAGAAATCTTGAGGCTGCTCCAATGATCGTTGGTTGTTGCTGCTGGAGTGCTGTTTCGATGGTCAGTTGCTTGCTGCTGCTAGTTGGCTGGAGGCTGATGCTGGTCAGCTGGCGACTGCAGCTGGTTGGTTGATACATACTGGCCCTCTGCTGGTCGGCTGGTCGCTGGTCGACGCGACGACGCCGAAAGTGGGAAAGCATTAAGGCTTAAGGGACAGTGAAAGGCTGAAAGCGGAGCCTAAGAAAAATGAAAACTAAAGTGAAAAATGAAGGTGGTCACTGCTCACTGACCTAATTCAAAATTGTGCATATATTTATTATTTAATAATTAATATAATATTAATATATTAATATAATATATTTCGGTAAACCAAAATATCGAATAATACAAAAGTCATGTACCGAAAACCGAATCGAAATACCAAAAAATACAAAAATTTATACTTAACCGAAAACCGAAATACCAAAAAAAATTAGTTCGGTAATTCAGTTTTTCAATATTTATGCCCAGCCCTACAACCAACCGCTTCAAGAATGACATGATCTATCTAGCTAACACTGATTTATGGGGGGGAACATCAGTAGTCTCAGCCTGCACCTCTTCCTCTTGTCCCACATCCTCAACATTCTCAATATCAACATTCTCCTATTCAATCTCTTCATGATGCGCAAAAGGGTTCTCATCCACATGAGCATTCTCAACAGGAGCTCCATTCCCCGCAGGCGCTACTCTTCCACTGCCCCTACCCCTAACTCGTCCTCTACCTCAACTGCGACCTTTTGCTGCAGATTCCTCAGGTGGAGTATTGACGGGAGCTAAGGGCCTGACGCCATTGAATCTAGTATTAACTATCTGCGAATAAAAGAGTGAAAGAGGTTAGATACCAATTTGAATCGCCAGATACCAATTGGAATCAAATCATAGCACGAAAGGAGACAGGAGAAAATAAAGAGATTTCCTAAGGTCTTATAGCCTCTCGAAGAAAAGTAAAGGCGTCCCCGTCCGTTCCGCGAGACTCTACTAGACTCGTTTGGTACATCAAGATCAACGAACCTAGGCTCGGATACCAACTTTGTCACGACCCAGACCGTAGTGATTGGCACCCACACTAACTCTCCGGTGGGACAACCACTACTACAACTCAAACCAAGCAACTAACCCAAAACTAAGGCATTTAAGTTATAGAAGCAAGTTAAATACTAAGGAAATAAATAAAGTTCCCATAAACTCTAACAAAAGTCAAACAATAATAAAATAACATTGCGGAAGTAATGCCTAGAACCTGAAAGTCAATGTACCAAAATATCTAAAGTTCGACAAGTCTAAACAAAAAGGGATGCAACCCCAATCTAATGAACTAATCAACTAACTAGAACATAGTCTAAGTCCAGAAATGGTGGACATAGATGAAAGAGAACCCATGGCAGCCCGAAAGAATTGACTCACCCTTGAATTCGAATGATCATTGATCTCCTAAGCAAGGTTTGTCAGTAGCCGCTTGAAGATGTCATGTACTCAACAAAAATAAAAGCAAGTGCAGTATCAATACACAACCACATTGTACTGGTAGGATCATGCAACTATCCCTACCTCGAAACAAACTTGAAACCCTAAGAAACTTGATCCTTCCCTTTCCGGATTCATTCCGCTTGTTCTTGGTCTACAAACAATCAATATAATACGGGAATCAATAAATAATCACTAATTACCCGAATTGCTAACAATTCTAACAACCCTAGATCATACCCATAATCCCAAATATCCAAAATATGGTTGTTTCCACCATAGAATCTAGATCAAAACCCTCCCCGATCATTAATTGTCCATTCTATTACATTCTACGGATCGAAAAAAATGGATTCGAGGAGTGAAAGTTTACCTTTAGCCTCAAGAATGGTGGAAAACTGTTAGGATTCGTCTTGGGTTAGTTCTTTAGCTCTAAAAATGGAAAAGTGCAGAATGAGGTCGTTTAGGGGTTTATTTACGACCTTAAGTCGTGTCGAACCCGTCACAGCGGCCCTCATCCCGCTTCAGCGACCCCGCCAAAGAGGCTAAAACCCCCGCCAATGTGGCTTTCACCTGTGAGCTATCTAAAGAATTCCAAAATCCCCATTTCACAACACATCTCTAACCCACGATGTTCAGAAAATACCCTTCATGCTAAGATCAATTTTGGGAGTTCTATTCGTCCGAATTCAATTCCGTAAAGTTGTACGGATTCTTTAATGAGTTATCTAACTACTCATATAATCAAATTCATAATTAACTCTCCTGATTGTTACCAGATTTTCCTACACCTTAAAGACTCCGATTTCGTCCAAATCTGGACTAGGTTGGGAAAATCCAAATACTACGAAAAAAGTTTTTCGACCCCAAACTTTCCCCCGTTGGCATTTTTATAACGATGAAAATAGGTCGTTAAAACTAGTGCTTTAGATTCCTTGTGTTTAGTTTGGGGTTGCACCCATTTTCTTAGACATGTCGTTCGTAGATGTTTTGGTACATTGACTTTCAGGTTCTAGGGGTTGAATTTCCGCATTAGTTATGGTACGTTGTTTTAGTTGAACCCTTGAAGTTTATGAGGACTCCATTTTTATTGTCATTTAAACCTGCTTTCGTATCTTTAAATGCCTAGTCTTTCGTTAAGTTGTTTAGTTCTTGAGTTAGCTGATTAGTATTAATGGTTCTCCTACTAGAGGGTTAGTGTGGGTGCCAATCACGACGGTCTGAGTCGTGACAATTTAACAAAAAATATTCGAAATAATGTCTTTTAAACAAAAGTAGGCAAAGTTTTTTGGGAAAAAGGACAAATATACCCCCGAACTTTCGTCAATGGTATCTAAATACCCCTCGTTATACTTTTAGAACGTTGATGCCCCTACCGTCTAATTTTTGGACCGTGTATACCCTTTGGACTAAAGGAGGGACACGTGTCACGATCTTAACAACCTATCCAAAACGTATTTAGTTTTTATTTTCAATTAAAAAATTGACCCGGATAATTAAAAACCCACCCAAGTAATTTAAGACCCGCTCCGAAATTATAACCAAGTTATGAAGAGAAGGAGATCAAGAACTAATCATAAAGTAAAATTCAAAGTTTTCTAAAGCCGTGTTAGCATTAAATTCCTTGGAAATGGAAATTCATGAAGGAAAGCTGAGTAATCCTTGAATTGCCAATCAAACCAGAAAGCTTCGGTCTGGTACGAATACCAGTACCAATTGTCGCTTGAAAAATGTCGGAAGTGTTCCAAAAGGTCATAGCAGTATGTGATGCTTTCCCTGAGGCTGTTGAATGTATTGTTGATTTTTGAATTTCACAGATCTATTTTCTTGGTTTTCAACCCTACAATCTTTATTTTTCAAAATTTCAGACATCGAAAAAAGTTATTGAGTTTTGTTTTGTGATTATAAATCCATTCAAAGGTCGCTGGTTTGATTCGTTGGAGTTTGCTAGTTCGATTCGCTGGAGTTCGGGTTCGATTCACCGGAGGTCGCTGGTTCGATTCGCCAGAATTGTTGGAGCAGCAGTGAGGGAGAGATGGGTGAGTGGTGGTCAGGTTTCATGGTGGATGAAGGGTCGCTACCTCACTGATTTTTCTGGAGTGTCTCTAGAGCAAGGGAGGTTGAGTTTAATAGCAATTAGAGGTGGTTTTGTATATGGAGCTTCGCCGGAGAAGATGGAGTTGCAACAGTGGTGTTGGGTATCTGTTCTTGGGGTGTATGGTTATTGGAACTAGAAAAGAATGAGAAAATGGGATTTATTTGGGTGGGTCTTAAATTATTTGGGTGGGTTTTTAATTATTCGGGTCGGATTATTTAATTGGAAATAAAAATTAAATAAATTTTTGATAGGTTATTAAGATCATGACACGTGTCCCTCCGTTAGTCCAAAGGGTATACATGCTCCAAAAATTAGACGGTAGGGGCATCAACGTTCTAAAAGTATAACGAGGGGTATTTAGATACCATTTACGAAAGTTCGGGGGTATATTTGTCCTTTTTCCCAAGTTTTTTTATGGCATTTTTTCTTAATTATTGTAGTGCATTATTAAGTTGTAATATTAATGCTTTAATTGAATCTTAAGGGAAGTCTTCCAAAAAAAATTTAACAGAATTTAAATAGAGGGGAAAGAGTAATTGTAATAAATAAAAATAATACTTTGTTTGTTCACTTAGTCATTATACTAAATTATTTTTTTATTTGTTTGATTGAAAATAAAAAATAATTTGTTATTTAATTTATCCTTATTAATAACTATAATTATTTTGCAATATATTAAAGGGGAACTTTCACATATAGCCATTCAAAAATAGCCTAATTACTCTCCATAGCTATTTGATAATTACAATTCGTAGCTACATGTTATATGGAGGAGAGAGGTGAGCGAGACTGGGAGAGAGAGAAGAGAGAAGAGAGGCGAGAGAGGGGCAAAGAGTGGGAGAAAGGTGAATTGTATATGTATATAGGTTAGATAATTGTATATTATACCTATGTATTTGTATATATGGCAAGTGAGATTGGGAGAGGGAGGAGAGAGGTGAGCGAGATTGGGAGAGGGAGGAGAGAGGCGAGCGAGAGAGGGCAGAGAGTGGGAGAGAGGTAAATTGTATATGTATATAGGTTAGACAATTGTATATTACACATATGCATTTGTATATATGGCAAGCGATATTGGGAGAGGGAGGAGAGAGGCGGCGAGATTGGGAGAGGGAGGAGCGAGACGAGCGAGATTGGGAGAGGGAGGAGAGAGGCAAGTGAGAGAGTGAAGAAAGTGGGAGAGAGGTGAATTGTATATGTATATAGGTTAGATAATTGTATATTACACATATGCATTTGTATAAATGGCAAGCGAGATTGGGAGAGGGAGGAGAGAGGCGAGCGAGATTGGGAGAGGGAGGAGCAAGGCGAGCGAAAGAGGGTAGAGTGGGAGAGAGGTAAATTGTATATGTATATAGGTTAGATAATTGTATATTATACATATGTATTTGTATATTCTGGTGAATTATACATATACAAATGTGGCTTATTATACAAACTCGAAGTCAGCCCGCGTAATTAATGTATAATGTTAATCGTGAGTGGTAATTATAGAAAACTATAGCTATGATGAATAATTAAATAGCATAAATTTATTTAACCACGTAATTTTTCCATATTAAATTTGTTACGTTATTATTTTATTTATGCGTATCTCACTAAGCTCTTTCAATAAAATAACCAATAGAAAAGTATGTCATATGCTGAAGGAATAAAGTAGGGGCAATGTAGAGAATTCCACTCAAATGGACCCAGGTATTTACTTTATTACTCTTATTTAGAAATGAGACTTAGAGGACTAACACTGCATTAAATTAGTTGTACAACATGCATAGAATTTTGTACAACGTGCAAAAAGAATTGTACATTAACTTTTATAAATGACAATTACAAGGACTAACATTACAATTATTATTATTACTCATTACTTACAAGGACTAACATTGCAATTATTATTATTACTCATTACTCCTTATTAGAATTATTATTATTACTCATTTTACTCCTTATTAGAGTTGACACTTTAAAGGATGAACACGGCACTACCAAGTTGTACATAAAGCATTTCAAATTGTACTATAAAATTAATTGTGCCTCATTAATTGTACACGTGTCTTTCTACATATACAACAACCCACATGAAGAATTACTTTTCTGACTTTTTTCCTCAGTTTCTCTCTATATATTCATTTTTTTTCCTTTTTTTCTACTTTCCATTCTCCCCTTTTACTCTCTCTTTAGTTAATCTTTGATATTACATTTTTTATAGATCTTTAAAATATTTTGAATTATTAATTATTGTGACTTATAATACTTTGATATTTACGTAGTTTACAAATATATAAATTCCATTTTTAAAAAATTGAAGATATCATGCGCAAATTTTCGGTCAAACTTAAACTATTTGATTCTCCAAAAATAAAAAGTGTCACATAAAATGGAACAGACGGAGGATAACTCTCAATTAAATTTATTTCAGTTTTTATTTTCCATTTTTAACATAATTTTTCAAGTTGGATTTCTAGGAATTGTATTGTAGACCCATTTAGAGTTTACCCTTTTGTTTTAAATTCAAAACAACCCTAAAAAACAAATGGTGATTACAGACAACAAAATTTCAATAATAAAGAAATTTGAACGATAAATTCTTCACTATCAGATGACAAAATTTGAAAACCATTAAAAAGAAAAAATGTATAACCATACAGAGATTTAAATAAAAATTTAGAAAGCAATGGAAGAAATCAGTGGTAGGCAAATCAAGAAAATAAAATTTGCCTAAATAGTAGACGTGGTTTGATGAGAAAGAACTATAGTATAGGTATTTATACAAAAGTGAAAGATATTGAATTGCCAATCAGATTGGACCAAGTTTATAGACGCGTGGGGACTTAACACAATTTTTTAATTGGTTCACAGTAGCGAAGATCTCTGTTTGTGATAGTGAATAACAACAATGATAAATATATTTACTGTAGTCTTATAAAGTAGAATTTGAAGATGGTAAAGTGCAAAGAGATCTCATCTCTTCTACTTTAGAGATAAAAAAACTATTTCTTCATTAACCCTATTTATCGTTATGATAAAACATTAAAAAATACTACTATATTACTCCTTATTAGAAGTAACACTTTAGAGGACGAACACGGCACTACCAAGTTGTACACAAAGCATTTTAAATAAAAATAAGTTTACATATTTAAATGATGAAAAATAATAATCTTAATTAGTTAGTTTCCATATCTTAATATATTATTATATTTAAGTTCAGATATCCAGTTACTTTTTGGGACAACTTATATTGGGAAAACAAAAGAATATAAGAAAATAAATTCAAAAATAAACATAAAACAGAACAAAAAAGAGAATTAATTACGCAAAAAAGATTCAAAAAAATTACACATACAAATTCCTATTTCTTTTAATTTTGCTTGGCTTAAACACAAAAATATTAAAAAGTATATTTCACATTTTAAATAAATATTACATTCAATATAATAAATTTTGTAACATAATAGGAGTTATATTTGTACATTCTTACACTAATAAAGAAATTAATTATAGAAAATGAAGACAATAAAAATAGAGTTATTGAGACAAATATTCTATTATAAGTAAATAGAAAGCAAAGAAACTAACTGTATTTTCAAAATTATAAATTAACGCAATTTTGAAATAACTTGAAAACTCCTGGAAAACAACAAAAATTAAAAATATAAAGACTGCAACTTCACTTATTAATAAACAACTTGAAATCTCCTCAAAAACAACAAAAATGAAAATTTTAAAGACTGCAATTTTACACATTAATAAATAATTTATTTTTAATAAAACCAATTGTATTTTCAAAATTATAAATTAACTTTTCATTTTCATGTTCTATCATTTTTGTTAGTAAAAATTGATCCACCAAACTATGAAAGTATATGTACGTATTTCTTTAAGTAGCATATCAATATCCATCGACTCATTTCATGCTTTTATGTTTTAAAATATTATAGCCCACAAACACAATAAACTACTATTATCAACAAAAAAGTGAGATTGAATTTACATTAAGAAATAATTTTTTTGAAGAGTGTTATCAATATAATATAATCAAATTATCTAAGAATTACATAGAGGTCTAAAGAGAATAATTTAAAGGGCAAAGGGTCTGATATACCCCTCAGCTTTATCAATTAGAATTGATATACCCCTCATTATGGTAAACTTTATTATAGATGTCCCAATTTTTTTTCAATACAAAAACTAAATAACAATATAGTGGAAAAAAAATTGTGTTAAATTATAATATAGCCACAAAAAAAAAAATTGGTTTTAAAATTTTCTCTTTAAACTAACGAACGAAAGAAAAAATTAAAATAAGAATAAGAAACTCAAAAAATGATAATCAAAGACTTCAAAAAATAATTTATGTATAAAAAAGATTAAAATATACTTTGAAATTCGCTAGAAGGATCATATATACCCCTACATGATTTTTTTAAAATTTAAAAGTAAAAAATATAAATTTAAAACTATTTTTTTTCACTTCGGTTAAATTAAGGGTATATGTGAGCTCATTTTGTAACGGTGGGGGTATATGTGAGCCGTTTGTATAACAGTAAGGGTATATATGAGCCACTATCATAACGAGGGGCATATCAGCTCCAAATGACAAAGTTGAGGGTTATACCAGACTCTTTTCCCTAAATTAAATAATTTTTTTAAAAAAACTCAAGATTTATATCTTCACGAACACAAACAAATAATATTAAATGTATGATTTCAACAAAGAAAGAGTTGTAATTATATTAGACATATCAAATTATTTTACCTTGTAAAATCAAATTATGTAAGAATGTCTAACCATTTTCATTATAGATATATCTCCTATAATTTGCAAAATATAATCAAATAAGTAAAAAATTTATCTAGCAAAAGAAGAAAAAGATAAAGAATAAGGACAAAATTACATTTAATCATAAGTCCTCCTACACATATAATCATTTTTGACAAAACATAAATAATCCAAAAGGAAATAATATAATAGAAACATTACTTCTTAAGCACCTAAAAAAATAAAGAATAATCAATCTATATAGCTCAAAATCCATTAATCTCCATCTTTGGATGATTTCATTTCATCCTAAGAGTCAAGAAAAATAATAACAAATAGAATCTTATATAATTACTCCTAAAATGAATCTCCAGTTTTATGATTATAAAGAGAATCATAAAAATAACAAACCAAAATAATTTATCCAAAAGAAACAAAAATATGCTTTGACATATTAGCCTTACTTGCTAATTAAAAGTAATATATGAAATCATATTTCCAAAAGATAATGCACCTTAAAGCTTAAAAATATTGTAACATGTCTACCACTAATTCTCTAATTGAAGATCACTACAATATAGCACACAATTTTAGGGTGATTTTATAGTGTTAATATAACCTTCTACATTAAATAATTAGAGGTTACAAATATGAAAGGCTTGAGAGGTTATGACTATGAAAGGTTTGGGAGTTATGAATATTATTAATTCTAATTTAAGAATAGAATTTATATAATTGAAGAGGTATAAGTTAAGAAGATGATTTTGCAAGAGAAAAAATAATTGAAAGAAAAAAAAAAGGTCAGGAATTAGAGAGGTGCCACATCACCTTCTCTATTGGCTTCTAAATTATAATCTATTCACTCCCACCTCCTTTACACCTCAACCAGTGTGGCCGTCCTTTCACCTTATATGTGAACCAATTATTTCCTCCTTTTAAGCCTTATTCTGTAGCCTTATTTTGTACATATATAATTATTGTTGAACATAGATATACAAGTTGGAAGATTGGTATTAAAATCATCAAGTTTGAGCTACATGATGAACATTTCAAGACCAAACATAAGGATATAATATACTAATTTTAAATTGAAAAACTAATATTTATGACAGTGCCATGATGTTTTGAATTGGAAACTGAAATTTAGGATAATAATATTCTAAATTTTGAACTGAAAAATCCAAACTTAGAATAGCAAAATTGACAATGTTAAGTTTTGATTAATATTTAATACTTTATATTTATAAGTTGCATTTAGAAGTTTTGAAGTGAAAATACATAATTTAGGGATACAATTTCTTGAAATTTGAACTGAAAAATTCAACTCATCTGAAATATTAAACTAAGAAAATGAACATGAGAATATAGAATTATGAATTATGAAATTATCTCACAATACCAAAATTGCCCTTATTTGTCTCATCACATTTTCAGCACAAGGTACAATTATTTTAAGTTGTGTTAGTCCTTTAGAAGTGCCACTTCTAAATAAGGGTAGTAATAAATATATAATATAGGAGTAAAATAATAAGAGAAAAGAAAATTTATGGGTAAAATGTTCTTTAAAATTTGCATAAAATAGAGAAATCTCATACCGTGCTAATTACATCCTATTCCGGAAGTCTTCTTAATTACAATAATTTTGAAATTTTCATTGCTCTCAGATACATTACTCAATTGTTCGATACATTGTAAATGATACATTACTTAAGATTCAGTTGTGTCGGATATATTCCTCTACTGTCGAATACATTGGTCTCTACTCCGTTGTTGTGTCATACATTCCTCTATTGTCGGATACATTGATCTCTACTGATTCTGTTGTCTGAGATACATTTCTCTATTGTTGGATACATTTGTTTTCTACTATGTTGTTGTGTTGGATCCATTTCTGTATCGTGGGATACATAACTATATATGAACATGGTTCATAATGGGAGGGATGTATCCAAGAGGAGATTTTTGTAATTTTTATAAATGGTAGGAAATTTTACATACATACTACTTGGCTGGAATATTAAAACTTTTATTCAATGACTAAAATATCCCATCACATAGTACAATTTTTGTGGCCGTGTTCAGGAGTGCATGTGGTTTGCTTACAAACTAAATAACAATACACGTGTCAACAGGGAAAAGATGAAGGCTCATCCCAAACAATTAACTTTGAATCTTGAATTAGAGTCGCTAATGAACTCTGTTTACTAATATTGCAAGTGAAATTCTCATCAATGTCAATAGAAATTTTGAAACGTGAATAAGCTGTTCGTCCTCCTGGAAGTACTATTTGACTACTCTCTAATTCAAAAATGGTTCATACACTTGCCAATTACAACTTTTGGATACTCACTTGCTTAAACAATTGTGTTGCTGAGTGAGG